>NC_059286.1:3265681-3328181 GCF_017591435.1 Portunus trituberculatus
GGTCTTACTGACATCTCTCTCTCTCTCTCTCTCTCTCTCTCTCTCTCTAACTGCTACATGAGGGAATAGCGAAAATAAATAGAATAACAATAAGACAAACTCGATGATACAGAGAGAGAGAGAGAGAGAGAGAGAGAGAGAGAGAGAGAGAGAGAGAGAGAGAGAGAGAGAGAGAGAGAGAGAGAGGAAAACGAAGAAAAAATATAACGTAATTAAGTCACACCTATTCATACACCTCTATCACTACTCCCCCATAGACACACACACACACACACACACACACACACACACACACACACACACACACACACACACTCACCATGGAGCTGTCATCATTGTCCCCGAGTCCTGAGGTGGGATCATCTGAGAAGGAGTTGGTTTCGTCGAGCGGGTCCTCTTCCTCCACCTTCACCTCGTGGGACGGCGTAGAGTTCCCTGAAGTGGCAGCAGCGACTCCCCCGACGCTAGACACCAGGTAGACGGGGTGAGGCGAGTCCCCGCTTATGTATCCTTCCTGTAGGAGTGGCAGAAGGAGAGGGTTTGGTGATGAGTTTCCTTCAGTCTGGTTTGGTTTGGTGTAAGGTGCTTTCGTGTGTGTGTGTGTGTGTGTGTGTGTGTGTGTGTGTGTGTGTGTGTGTGTGTGTGTGTGTGTGTGTGTGTGTGTGTGTGATTTGGGTTTATTCATAGTAGTAGTAGTAGTAGTAGTAGTAGTAGTAGTAGAAATAATGCCTTTTTTTGTCTTTTGTTTATGCAAGTGAAAATACACGTTTCTAAAAGCAAGCATGTGTGGGTGGATGGATAGCTGGATGGGAGTGTGTTCTGTTCTTGTACTGTGTCACTTTCAAGCAGACATAACAAAAAAAAAAAAACACTTCATTACAGTTTTGTATCTCCTCATACTGACAACCATCATCATCATCATCATCATCATCTATCATTCCTCTGCAGAATAAAAAGGCGAGTTCATTTTTGTCTACTTCCCGTCTATTCCAGGCCAACCATCATTACAATCACATCACCACTTCGTCCTCATCGTCCTCCTCCTCCGCCTTCGCCTCTCCGCAGTAAGAGATAGCATTTCCAAACATTCCGGAGTCTTATCTCCAACACTTTTGACGGTTTCTAATGGTAGTAATCTACGGGATTTCAAGATAGCTTTCATGGTTCTAATGACGGTTGTGTCAGTTTTGTAAGGACGCGGCAGCATCTTTAGAGAAAAAAAAAAAAAAAAATGCAGAATATGAATTAAACAACCAACATTTCTTTTCTTTTTAGAGGAAGGGTAAAAAAGCCAAACGACATTATGAACTTATTATTCTTTCTTTTTCTATATTTCTCTTTGATCAAACTTCCAAATACGCAAAAAAATGAAATCTACGGCCACTTGAAATCGGATATGAGAGCAAAGCATTTCAAATCACGCGCCACGGAGAGAAACAGACTGCCAAGACTCCCTCACTCTTTCCTTCCTATTCCATTTTTCCCCTGCACCTTTTATCATAGAGAGGGAGCGGTGCCAAGGCCTAAGCAGTTATGTGTAGGCCTTTTTCTTCCTGCCCATCAGAGTTTTCCTTCCTTAATCCCCTCCTTTGGTATCCTTCCAAGAGTTCTAGAAAGATGCCTCTCACTCCATTCATGACCCTTTTCTTAAATAGATGAGTTTTTCTGTTCATTTTTTTTGTATCAATGATTTGTTTTCGTCTTCCCTTTCTTTATAATGTTGTTAGTTTTGTGTTCTTGTTTAAGTACGTGAGCGTTTGACATTTTCGTGGGCCTGACATTAAATATTTGTTTCTTGATTGTTTCTTTGTCCTTCATCGTGTGTGTGTGTGTGTGTGTGTGTGTGTGTGTGTGTGTGTGTGTGTGTGTGTGTGTGTGTGTGTGTGTGTGTGTGTGTGTGTGTGTGTGTGTGCGCGTGTGTGTGTGTATGAGACGGTGCACACAACAACTACTACGCTAGACATCTACAACAACAACAACAACACCGAAAAAAACAGTAATAATGGTATTAATAATAATAATAATAATAATAATAATAATAATAATAATAATAATAATAATAATAAAATTAACAATAACAAAAAGTAAATAATGGTGGCAACGAAAGTAGTAGTAGTAGTAGTAGTAGTAGTAGTAGTAGTAGTAGTAGTAGTAGTAGTAGTAGTAGTAGTAGTAGTAGTAGTAGTAGTAGTAGTAGTAGTAGTAGTAGTAGTAGTAGTAGCAGCAGCAGCAACAACAGCATCAATAACACTAATGAAAATAAACGAAATAAAATAAGTGCAATTTACAACTCAATCAAATATAACGACAAACAAATAAACGAAACGCAAATAACACAACGAGAACCAAACAAAACAAGACGCACGCACACACTCACAAACACACAAACAAAACAAAAGACGTACAAACACAAACGAAAACATCAACGACTAAATAACACGAACGAACGAACAAACAGTAGTAGTAGTAGTAGTAGTAGTAGTAGTAGTAGTAGTAGTAGTGATGGTACATAATGGTAGTAGTAGTAGTGGTGGTGGTAGTAGTAGTAGTAGTAGTAGTAGTAGTAGTAGTAGTAGTAGTAGTAGTAGTAGTAGTAGTAATAATAATAATAATAATAATAATAATAATAATAATAATAATAATAATAATAATAATAATAATAATAATAATAATAATAATGATAATAAGAGTGATAGGAAAGGTTACACTTACAATGAAGGTAGTTTTGCAGTCCTCCTGTCCTCTGTCCACCTCGATGACTGTGTGAGTCACCTAGAAGAGGTCTCTACGTGAATCACCTGAACATGACTCACCTTCCCTTCCTCTACCGCCTGCTTCACTCACTCTCACTACTTCCTCGTAACTCACTTTCAACTCCACCGCCTATGTACGGTAACTAAAATATTCGAGGTCATTTTCTTCTCTCCCTGTATGACTCACTTTCATCTCCTAAATATTTATTGTGTCCTTTTTTTCTCTCTCTCTCTCTCTCTCTGGCATGACTCATTTTCAACTCCACTGCCTCCTTCTGAGTAATTCCTTCTATGTATGAGTCACTTTCAATGTTATCCTTTACAGTCTGACTCATTTTCGATAGTTTGCTAAGGGAGACTCATTTGCTCTTCCATCTTTCATTTTTTGCACGTTATTTCCTTCAGGTTTAGCTAAGTCGCTTTCGATCTTAATGCTTCTTTATTTTGGCCTATTTTTAACATCTTGAGCTGAGACAGACACAAAAATTTTCATCTACCGTCCTTCATTAATTCTTTATATCTATTTTTTTTTTATTTTATTCTCGACATAACTCACTTTCCATTTGACTGCTTTCACATTCAGTTTCTATTTTTTTTTCACTCAACTAACATGATCACTTTCTCATGCATCCGAAATTTACAAGTCATATTCACTTTATCTCGTCATTTTCATTTTGCTCTTTTGTGTAAGTTAATTTTTTTCTCATGTACCATCCCTAACTCACTATCTCACAATCGCCCGCACCTGACACCCACGGGCCACTTTCCCTCAGCCTCCAGCCAGTGATAATGACTCATCTTCCTCGTCCCGTAACGCATTTATTTCCTCATTCACCAATATTTCCCAAACACATGTCACTCACTTTCTCTCTCTGCGAACATAATTACTTCACGTCACTTTCACTTTTAGTAATAATGCAATACGAACCACCCAAATTACTCTCTCTCTCTCTCTCTCTCTCTCTCTCTCTCTCTCTCTCTCTCTCTGACATTTCACTAGAAGCACAAATACACAATAACAACGACACGAAACGCACACAAGACAATTACACGACACGTACACAGAATAAGACGTACATATATACTTCTTGTCATCATCATTATTGTTATTATTATTATTATTATTATTATTATTATTATCATTATTATCATCATTATTGAGAGAGAGAGAGAGAGAGAGAGAGAGAGAGAGAGAGAGAGAGAGAGAGAGAGAGAGAGAGAGAGAGAGAGAGAGAGAGAAAGTAAATACTTGAGGTAGGACATGGGAGACAAGAATGATCGAGTAGAGAGAGAGAGAGAGAGAGAGAGAGAGAGAGAGAGAGAGAGAGAGAGAGAGAGAGAGAGAGAGAGAGAGAGAGAGAGAGAGAGAGAGAGAGAGAGAGAGAGAGAGAGAGAGAGAGAGAGAGAGAGGCGGGCAGGAGAGGGAGGCGCCCTTGGGTCAGTGTAAGTATTGATCGAGAGCACGGGGCAGTGAGGGAGGTTAGGGGGTGAGGGAGGGGAGGCTGCTGACGCGTGCCAAGGGAGGCTGGTCCTGTCCCCTTCCCTCCCTCCCTTGTCTACCACCCTACTTGCCCTCCCCTACCCTCCCTCAGTCACAGAACACCTGGGTTTTCGATCATCCCTCCCTCCGTCCCTCCCTCCACCACCCTCACTCTCACCTTGATACACCTGCGCCCCTACCCACTCTATTCCCCCCACTCCTCTCCCTCATCACCACCACCAACACCACTACCACCATCAGTATATGCCACACGTGTTCATCCTGTGTGTGTGTGTGTGTGTGTGTGTGTGTGTGTGTGTGTGTGTGTGTGTGTGTGTGTGTGTGTGTGTGTGTGTGTGTGTGTGTGAAGTTTCATAAATGTACAAGAAAAATATATATACTACATGAAAAATTGTTGAGTTTTTGAAAATGTTAAAGTTAATAAATTTGTTTCGTTTTTTATTCTTTTCTTTTCTTTTTTTTCCCCTTCTTTTCCGTCGTTGTTTTGCTTGTGTTGCGTTGCACTAATCGATCCTTCCTAACCCAGTAAGTTTCGTTCTCCTTGACAAGTTTGCCTCGAAAAGAATAAAAAGTTTCTCGATACTCGTCTTTATTTCAGCTTCAATCGTGACTGATTCTGGACGTGACATTTCCAGGCCTTGGTTCTCCCATCAATATTTACCTCCACCACGCACTCAGCATGCACGCACACCACCACATGCACTCAACATCCACGTGCATTCACATACTCATCGCATTCACGCGCGCACACAAAAACTTTCACACTCATAACACTCACCACTCACATATACTCATACGCTCACAAACTGGCACTCATCACGAACACACTATTCACACTAGTACACTCAAGACAGTCTCATCCCACGATTATTTTTGTTTTGTTTTGTTTTGTTTTTCTCGGCCCGTTCCACGTCAGAGATCGCCATCGCCTTTTTGATTAGCATAGTGATTTGTCAAAGGTTTCACGCAGAGTCCCCTTCCTCACACAGCACTGCCCATCTACCCCTGGACGGGCACTGGTTAGCATTGGCTCGTGCCCTCAGTAGCAAGAGACATTCTGACAGCACGATGTGATTCCAAGTCGACACATACTACATGGCACTATAGCTCATGGGCAGGAAAGAAACTGTCTGAGAGGAATCCATCATGGGGAAAGAGTCCAGTGGGCAATATGAATGAACCTACTTCCAGCAAAAAAAGAAAATGGCTTAACAAATCACAGCAAAATAAATAAGTTAATAAAGAATAAAATGAGAAGGAATTCTAGAAAAAAAAAAAACCGTTCCAGGTTACTTAGAGGCAATGCCCTTTAAAAAACTTAGATTGGACATTTACATAATTAAATATCCGAGAAGATCCGGCAGCACCCTACACTGACAAGGATCAACAAACTGCCTAACAACTTGCTTTTACGAATCGAACGTATCGCCATTTTTTTCCTTCTGAGGGGGAAGACGAAGGAAAAGTTATGTCTCTGTGCGAGTTAAATTTGTACCCTTGGCACTTAAAGGTTTCTGGACCCTTCAGGAGAATACTGGAGTCCGGACCCAGTTGTGCGGTGGCGGGGAGCCAAGCTGAGGGAGGCCGTGGGCAGGCTTCGACGGGGACAGACGTGGAGGGTGTGATGGAGAGCTGGGAGGGAGGATCAGGAGGGTAGAAGGGAGGGAATTCTCGTGGCAACAGCTCTTCCTTTCCCATGCCACCTCACGACGCGCGCACGAGCACACACACACACACACACACACACACACACACACACACACACACACACACACACTCACAGACACACACACACACACACGCACGTGGCGCCCTCCCTCACTGGTTATAATCGATAGATTTTATATACAAAGCGAGCCGGAGACCACCGTCACATGTTCCACTTGTCCTGGCGAGCACACACACACACACACACACACACACACACACACACACACACACACACACACACACACACACACACACACCCGGAGGAGTGGGTGGTGGGTGGGGGCGTGAATGGAAAAGGTGTAAAAGCCGCTAATGACGAACTTTTGAAGGTTTAGACACAGCACAAGAACGTCATCACCATCACACACTACTTTGTGGAGATGCGACAGTGGAAGCGGCGGCGGCGGCGACAACGGTGGTGGTGGTGGTGGTGGTGGTGGACATGCCACGCCACACCACTCCACGTCCTTAACTCTACGACCCTGTCCTCTTCCTCTTCTTCCACCACCACCACCACCACCACCATCCTTTACCCATCACAGTTTTTCATTTCCTTGAGTCTTCACAATAACCCACACGATGATGAGAGAGAGAGAGAGAGAGAGAGAGAGAGAGAGAGAGAGAGAGAGAGAGAGAGAGAGAGAGAGAGAGAGAGAGGTTAGTCAGGGGTTTGGTGGTGTTGGAGGTAAGGGAGGAAAGGAGGACGAGGGGGCCACTGCGAGGTAGGCGGTAAGGGAGGGCGGGCGGGTGGCAGGGGGCGGCTGTGGGGAGGAGGGTGGGGGGCAAAGGGCCCGGGCGTACCCCTCGCCCCCACTAATCAATACTACCCACGCGAGGGGCCACGACTGGATGCCACGCCTACACACACACACACACACACACACACACATACACACACACACACATACATACACACGTGTACATGGACGCGTGCGCACCGCTACTATTACACACACACACACACACACACACACACACACACACACACACACACAACCATGCCCACTTCTATGTCTTCAAGCCCTTATAAACTCTCTCTCTCTCTCTCTCTCTCTCTCTCTCTCTCTCTCTCTCTCTCTCAACACTCAAAAACGTCACCCAAAGGCTTCCCCAACAACACAGGAGGCGGCAATCCCCCACCCCGTCCCTCCTGTATCCTCCTTCACTCAACACTATCACGTGGTTATTGAAATGCCACCCCAACCTTCCCTCCCCCCCACACACTCACACACCTGTAATCCCGCCCCCTCACAATCTCTCTCTCTCTCTCTCTCTCTCTCTCTCTCTCTGGTAACTAATGATGTATAATGACAGTGGATATATAACACTCTCAAAATAAACATTGTTAAAAAAAAAGCAAAAAAAAAAAAATATATATATATATATGTAAAAAGCGGGACTACACTTACGAAGACGATGATGACGATGAGGAGGAGGAGGAGGAGGAGGAGGAGGAGGAGGAGGAGGAGGAGGAGGAGGAGGAGGAGGAGGAGGAGGAACTAAATCCGGATGCTGAACAGAACAGAGATGAACAGACCTAAACACTAACACACACACACACACACACACACACACACACACACACACACACACACACACACACACACACACACACACACACACACAATCTCTGCGTCATACCACTTTCCTCCCTCCCTCCGTCCATCCCTCCCTTCATCACCCTGCTGGAGGAAAAGTGCTAGAGGAAGGGAGGGGGCAGGAGGAGGAGGGCGGGGAGAGACGGAGGGAAGGGAGCGGTAGCCCCTCCATTACTCCCACTGGACGGAGAGAGAGAGAGAGAGAGAGGGAGAGAGGGAGAACGCTGCCAGTGCCCTTCTCTTCCTCCCTCTCCCTCCCTTCCTTTCCCTAATAATCGATACTACCCACCTTCAGCCAGTGGATCGAAAAGCAACGGGAGGAGGAGGAGGAGGAGGAGGAGGAGGAGGAGGAGGAGGAGGAGGAGGAGGAGGAGGAGGAGGAGGAGGAGGAGGAAGAAGAAGGAGGAGGAGGAGGATGTTGGCAGGTTGAGGCAAGTTGGCAGGACTCTGGAAAGGGTGTGGCAGTCTTGGTATATCTGGAAGAAGGCTGGCAGTATCTAGGGCAGCGTCGGGAGTCAGGAACGGGCGGCTGGGGTGATACGGTCGAAAGGGGTTGGCAGAGGGGCGACAGCGGGGTGCTTCTGGCAAGGGGGGGAGGCGTCGGTAGGGGTGAATAGCTGATTATACATGTAATGGAGCCTGGCACGGGTAGAAAGGGGACAGGAGGGGAATGAGTGAGTGGCTGGGAGGCGAGGGATTGTGGGTAATGTATGTGTAGGGTGACTCGATGCATAAGGGGTAGGGTATGAGCCATAGGGTGTAGTCTGGGAGGCGGCAGGAGGTGCAGAGCGTGTGTGGGGTGCAAGGGTGGGGAGACGGGAGGTTAAAGGGTGTAGGTAACCATTCTGCAGGGCGGCTGGCAGGATGAGTGATGAATAGTGTGTGTTCTTTAAGATATGGTGGGTGAAAGTGGTCCATGCAGGGTAAGAATGGCTGTGCGTGTGTTCTCTATGGTAATGCGTGACAGGGTGTGTGTTTTGAAGGGCTTGGTAGGGGAGTGAGTAAGGATGGGGCTTGGCAAGGGAGCATGTAAGGAAGGTCTTAGCAGGGAAGTGTGGGAGGGAAGCGTGGTTTGAGATAGGGCTTGGCAGGGGAGTGTGATAGGGGATGGAATTCTTAAGACAGGGCTTGGCAGGGCGGAGTAATTTTCGCATGAGGTATTTACTTAACTGTTGATTTCCGGGGAGCCTGAATCTCTCTCTCTCTCTCTCTCTCTCTCTCTCTCTCTAATCGCACCACACCACACCATTGCGCACCGGTACAGTAACAATTTAATCTGATTGGAGTAAACACTTGAACCAGGTGACAGGGAGCGTGCTGGCTGAGGCTCCCCTGGCTGGCGAAGCGAGTGAAGGACAACCAAGGCACAACATAGCATGCCACTACAAGTTAGTTATGGCAAGTCACTAATATGGTCTTACCAACTTTTATAATGTTGGTGCTATTACTATTATTATTATTATTATTATTATTATTATTATTATTATCAATGATTTTCTTCTTATTATCATTATTATTATTATTATTATTATTATTATCATCATTATCATCATAATTGTTATGATTACTAAGATCATTAACATATTACCATCGTAGTAGTAGTAGTAGTAGTAGTAGTAATAGTAGCAGTAGCAGTAGTAGTAGTACCTTAAGCTTATTTATATCTATACACTAAATCAGAGGAACAGATTAAATCTACAATATGTATACTGATAAATGACTTGACAAGCCATAAGACGAAACTCAGGAGGAGGAGGAGGAGGAGGAGGAGGAGGAGGAGGAGGAGGAGGAAGAGGAGGAGGAGGAGGAGGAGGAGGAGGAGGAGGAGGAGGAGGAGGAGGAGGAGGAGGAGGAGCGTTGCAACGATGCGGTGGGGGCTGCCTCGGGCCGCTGCGGTGGCGGCGCGGGGGCAGAGGGTGGTGGACGCGAGGGCGGTCGAGTGCCAGCAAGGCGGGGTGGGGCGGGGCGGACAGGAGAGCGGCGAGGAGGGGACGGGGACGAGAGGTACCGGATTGAAGAAGACTCTTCCTAGGAGTCCACATTAAAAAAAGGGGGCATGAGGGGAGGGCTGTATGTCGTGGGGGTGGGGTGAGGAAAGGGCGTAGAGGCACTCACCTTCTTGCGGTCTTTCGGGGGCGTTGAGGCGTCGGTGGTGGGTGAGGAGTTGGTGGTCTCGGGCGTGGGCGGACTGACGCGAGCGTTTTGGGCGGCGTGGGCGGCATGCGCAGCGTTCTTCATGACGGTGGCGGCGAGGGTAATGGGTGTAAGCAAACCAGGCACAGGCGTCACCAGGCCGGGGGGCGTGGCCAGCGGCTTCATCTTGGGCAGGATGCGAGGCAGGTCCTCCAGGGACTTGAATTTCTTAGCGGCTGGCGGCGGAGAGTCGCCGGCCCCGACGGTGGGCACCAGCGCGCCCCCAAGGGCGGCGCCCACCACTGGGGTGCATGCGTTGAGCGCAGGTTGTGGCTGCTGCTGCTGCTGCGCCTGCTGCATGCCGGAGGAACAGAACTTTCTCTCCATGGCCTCCAGGATCTTGGAGGTCTCCTTGTGTCTCTCTGAGGAGTCTGACAGACCCTTGATCTGCAGACTCTCGGCGGTGCGCAGGAAGGAGGACAGGTCATGCTGGTGCACGTTGATCTCGCCGCGGTACATGAAGCTGAGCAGCGCCTCCATGTCGCCGGCACGCACGTCCCGCATGAAGATGATAGGGTGCTTGCAGGGATTGCCGAGGAACAGCGCCTGGAAGTAAGGGCTGCACGCCGACAGGATCACCTTGTGGGCAGCGAAGGTACGCCCATCACAGGCGAGGGTGACGTCCGTGAAGGCCTCCTGTTCGTACAGCTGGTCGAACACCGTCACCAGGTTGGTCTGGTGGTTGTTCCACTTGAGCAGGAACCGTTCCGCCTCCATCCTGCCGCTACCCGCCGGGCCCCGCGCTGCTCCTGAAACATGCACCTTGTCAGCCGACAGCCTCTCTTTCTCTCTCTTCATCTAACACACACACACACACACACACACACACACACACACACACACACACACACAGCGGTAATTGCAGAAAGCCCGTTTGTTCACACACGGCAGCCGGAACAAACATCACAACAACACGTTCTAACTATTTTCACTGAATTATTCTTACACACACACACACACACACACACACACACACACACACACACACAAACACGTACCCAATGTGCACCAAATGAGCGTCATGGCGAGGACGAGGAACAACTACTTCAAAATTTCAGTGACGAAGCCTAAGATTCACTAAATGTTTCATATGCTTTCTATGACCGTGAAGCGAAGCGTTCGAGGCTTCGGAAACAACACCGTCCATGAAAAATGCGGAGAGAGAGAGAGAGAGAGAGAGAATTGAACTGAATTGAGGTAAGAAGACAAGAAGAGTGTGACTGGTACAAGGAAGAAGCAGAAGGGATAAGAACAGTGAACAGTGAGAAGTAAGGTAAGGAGATAAGAAAGATGGACAATGAAGGGCACTAACACACGCAGATACCGTAGTGACTCATAGGCATCCGAATAGCCCTTCTATATACACCCCACGATGCGCTTCACACCAGGAAAACCAAACAGATATCTAATATTAGATTCTCCACGCTCTCATTACCCCGAGGTGGTGCTAGAGTGGGCGGCTGGGGGTGGGGGGGATAAGAGACACCACATGCCACATCTAACCATCACAGGAGACAAGATATAAAACCATCATTAACCTGCTCTTCTTCACGTGTACATACCTCCTTCCACCTAAACGTTTCCTCTTACCGTTTCCTCCCATTTCATACTTTCCCTAGAGACAGGAGGAAAGAAAACAGGTTGCTCTAGCGGTGTTATTAAAGGAGGAAAAGTTGGGGGAGGAGAAAAGCCACGCACCTGCTTTTTTATTTTAATTTGTTTCTTCCTCGTCTAAATTTAGTGTTTTCTTTAGGGAAGGGTACGAGAGTCCACCCCTTTAGCAAGTGTGACCCGAGGCATCCAGGAACACTTGATTGGTCTGCGGTTATGACTTGGTGGCTGTGACGATGCAGGTTCAGCGCCGAAGGGAAGGAAGAGACAGCGGGAGAAGTTTGACAATGTGCGAAAACGGAACATCGAAATTAACAATACGATAATATTGGTAATGATGGTAATAATAATAATAATAATAATAATAATAATAATAATAATAATAATAATAATAATAACAATAACAATAACAATAAGAATAAGAAAAAAGAAGAAAAAGAAGAAGAAAAAGAAGAAGTGGAAAAGAAAGAAGAGGAATCTATACATATACCACACTGAACACACAGACACGCATGCGCACACACACACACACACACACACACACACACACACACACACACACACACACACACACACACACACACATGGAAAACATCAGAGAAGCATTGAATGAAAGTTAAGAAAAAAATGGGAATGAGAGAGGAGGAGGAAGAGGAGGAGGAGAAAGAGGAATAACAAGTCTCTCTCTCTCTCTCTCTCTCTCTCTCTCTCTAGCGATGACTGGAGGGCTGGATGGACAATAAAAGGGGAGGGAGAGGGAGGGAGAGAGAGGAGAGACAAAGTTAAATGTAGTGAGAGGAGAAGAAGGGTACGAGTACATATACCTGCATTAGAGAGAGAGAGAGAGAGAGAGAGAGAGAGAGAGAGAGAGAGAGAGAGAGAGAGAGAGAGAGAGTAATAAACGAGACCATAAATAAAGGCAAAAATATTCAGGAAATTATGAATAAGAAAAAGGGAGGAAGCCATAATGAACAGAATTCCTAAATGTAATGTTGAAAGTGAAGGAAGAAAAATCAACGAAGGAAAGGAGGGAATGGGAGAAAAGGGAGAGGAGGGAGAGGAGGGAATGGGAGTGGAGAGAGGGAGGAGGGAGGGAGGGAGGGAGGGAGAGAGGGAAGGAGGAAGGAAGACAGATACAGAGATGGGGAGGGAACACATGGAGAAACGGAGATAAGATAACAGAAGGTAGCGTGGTCTTGAGAGAGAGAGAGAGAGAGAGAGAGAGAGAGAGAGAGAGAGAGAGAGAGAGAGAGAGAGAGAGAGAGAGAGAGAGAGAGAGAGAGAGAATGTAAATGCAAAACAAACCACAACATTACAGAGAGAGAGAGAGAGAGAGAGAGAGAGAGAGAGAGAGAGAGAGAGAGAGAGAGAGAGAGAGAGAGCAAAACTATCAAAACATTAATACCTTCTCTCCCCAACCCCCACACTCTCTCTCTCTCTCTCTCTCTCTCTCTCTCTCTCTCTCTTTATCATATCCACACTCACAACTCACTTCCTCTACCCCTCATTTCCCTTCCCTTCTCTCCCCCCATTTCGTTCCAGTGAGAAATACAGCACCTTTCTCTACCTTCCCCACAAAACACGAGGTAAAGGACTGGAAATGCAGGATATACATTGTGGGGGGGAGTTGGGAAGGGTGTAAAGGTGTGTTGGGGTGAGGAGGGGTTTGGTGAGGGTGATTACAGAGGACCTAGTGTGAGGGGAAAGGGTGAAGGATGTGGGTGGGGTAACGGGTCTGAAGCAGTGAGAGGTGAAGGAAAGGGAGAGGAAAAAGAGAGGGAGGGAGAGGAAAAGAGAGTGAGAGGTGAAGGAAAGGGAGAGAAAGAGAGAGAAGGAGAGGAAAAAGGGAGTGAGAGGTGAAGGAAAGGGAGAGAAAGAGAGAGGGAGAGGTGTTAGAATGCGTAAGGTAGGCGACATGAGGGCGACATGAGGAGAGAGAGAGAGAGAGAGAGAGAGAGAGAGAGAGAGAGAGAGAGAGAGAGAGAGAGAGAGAGAGAGAGAGAGAGAGAGAGAGAGTCATATATATACTTTACTTCACCACCACCACCACCACTATCTCCTCCTCCCCCTTCTCCCACCTTTACACTTCCAGCGAAATAAACACCTTAATTCCCTGTTTTCCTCTGCGCCCACGTGGTCATGATGTCACGCGAGGCACTGTGACGTAAGGATGACGACACTGACGCACTGACAGGCTCGGCTCACAGGCTCGCTCGCTCGCTCAAGCCTAAACGAGTGACTGATGCAACTTTGTAAGGATTCGCTTAGAAAAACAGAAGAAAAAAAAATATATATATATGAATGAATCGTGACACACACACACAAAAAAAAAAAAGAGAATCAGTGACTTGCACGGATGAATTACACACACACACACACACACACACACACACACACACACACATTACTGAGAAAATACAAGGGTAACTAACACAATTTAGGAAGACTTTGCAGGAAGGTGGAAAAAATGCAAATCCAAACTAACAAAGATATAACGAGAAAGTAAATTTGTGTAGAAATAGAGGAAAGTAAAGTTAGTGGATTATAAACAGGAAGCAGCGATAAAAAATTGAATAACTGGAACGTAAATTTGTGGGAAAAGAAGAGGAATATTTCAAACAGTGGATAACGAATAGGAAATAAAACATGAAAAAAAATACGAACGAGAGTAAACATGCCCAATAAAATAAGCGTTAAAATGAATAAGTAAACCAGCTGAAAATTGATCAAATGAAATATATAAACGAATAACAAATTAAAAATAAGAAATAAACTTTGCAGGACACGAAGAGAGTTAATAATGACAACAGTAATAATGAGAGGTAAACGAAAGAAAATGTATAACAAGAAAAATTTGGAAGGCAATAAAAATAATAATAAATGATGATAATGGATAGCAATGATAAAAATATAAAAAAATAACAAATAAAAAATAGTAATAAAGGAAAGCTAGAAAAACAACACTAATGATGATGATGGTGAGAAAATGGTGGGAAAAAACAACTCAGAATTCAGTGAAGAACAAGACATAAAAAAAAAGTGTACATTACAACACACATAACTACATTACGACACACACACACACACACACACACACACACACACACACACATACACGTTGCAAAAAAAAAAGGAGTAATTTCAGTTAATCTTTCCTTACGTAACTCTCTCTCTCTCTCTCTGTGTGTGTGTGTGTGTGTGTGTGTGTGTGTGTGTGTGTGTGTGTGTGTGTGTGTGTGTGTTGTTTCAGACTCGGTATAAACGTTTCTTGCTAACACGAGGAAAAGATAAATACGAGAGAGAGAGAGAGAGAGAGAGAGAGAGAGAGAGAGAGAGAGAGAGAGAGAGAGAGAGAGGCGGGCACATTTGTTTGTATACATTCTGAACTCAGCAAATCTATACTCACATACTGCCTTACGGGATAATTTTGAAATATACCGAGTCAGCTTTCTCTCTCTCTCTCTCTCTCTCTCTCTCTCTCTCTCTCTCTCTCTCTCTCTCTCTCTCTCTCTCTCTCTCTCTCTCTCTCTCTCTCTCTCTCTCTCTCTCTCTCTCTCTCTCTCTACTACTACTACTACTACTACTACTACTACTATTACTACTACTCTCTCTCTCTCTCTCTCTCTCTCTCTCTCTCTCTCTCTCATACATTAATACAATGGTAGCGCTCTATCTATTAGTCTTTTATGAGTGATTGTCTGAATAAGCGAGAGAGAGAGAGAGAGAGAGAGAGAGAGAGAGAGAGAGAGAGAGAGAGTATCGATCGCCGTATGGGAAGGTCAAGAGTGTTCCAGGCTTAAAGTCCCGCTCTCACTCGGCTCTTTAAAAACTCTTACTCTCCCAGTGAATGAATGAATGAATGAAGCGCCCACTCACTCACTCAAACTCACTCACTAACACTCTCTCTCTCTCTCTCTCTCTCTCTCTCTCTCTCTCTCTCTCTCTCTCTCTCTCCATTTCCATGTATGTAAATATATAAACCACAATAACAATGTATATATGATTTCTTTCGCAATGATAAACTGATGAGACTGGCCAAGTGCAAAAAATAGTCTCTTTCACATGTATTGTACCATATTACATCTTGTGAATAAAAGTTAAGAATCAGAGTCAGAATCAGAATCTCTCTCTCACTCACTATGTCGCGTTACAGTATCTCGTGAAAAGCGCTGATGCTGAGTAGTAGTGGAATATAAGCAGGACAATAATTAATTATCACTGTCTATTTACTCATTTCTTCCGCTTCTCTCTCGCGTCGAATCCATAAACAATTTTGAAGGATAACGTGTGTGTGTGTGTGTGTGTGTGTGTGTGTGTGTGTGTGTGTGTGTGTGTGTGTGTGTGTGTGTGTGTGTGTGTGAGGATATGAATGAACGTGATTTACGGGATGCTCTCTCTCTCTCTCTCTCTCTCTCTCTCTCTCTCTCTCTCTCTCTAGCGTAAAGATGCGTAGGTTTGTAAACAGGTCGATGGAGAATTTTTACGTGTGTGTGAGTGAGTGAGTGAGTGAGTGAGTGAGTGAGTGTGTGTGTGTGTGTGTGTGTGTGTGTGTGTGTGTGTGTGTGTGTGTGTGTGTGTGTGTGTGTGTGTTCTGGCACGGGTGTGGTGTTTTGATGAAGGAAAGAAGTGAAGGAGAGAAGGAAGGAGAGAAGAAGAAGTGAAGGAGGGAAGGAGGGAGGGAGGGAGTGAAGTATGTTGGAATTGGCCATTTGAGTGTGATTGCGTGGCTTGACTGTCTGTGTGTGTGTGTGTGTGTGTGTGTGTGTGTGTGTGTGTGTGTGTGTGTGTGTGTGTGTGTGTTAGGGAGAGAGTGGAGGGGAGGGAGGGAGATAGGAAGGGAGAGAACGAGGGAGGGAGGGATGGAGGGTAGGAGGGAGGGAAAGCGTGATCAGGGAGACGGAAACCTTGGTGTGTGTGTGTGTGTGTGTGTGTGTGTGTGTGTGTGATGAATTGGGTGAAAGTTTCAACTATTTCTAGAATTCAGTCATTTGAACAATCCTGGAGGGCGAATGGTTACTTACTACCGCCCCCCCTTGCTCCTTTCCTTCCCCCCTCCCCTCCACCCTTCACCCAGCACTACACCCTTCGCTTCGTGCTGGGGAGGAGGAGGAGGAGGAGGTATCGGTTCTCTGAGTCATGAAGTGCTCACTGCGTAGAGTGTGTGTGTGTGTGTGTGTGTGTGTGTGTGTGTGTGTGTGTGTGTGTGTGTGTGTGTGTGTGTGTGTGTGTGTGTGTGTGTGTGTGTGTGTGTGTGTGTGTGTACTGCGAAATACATAATCCTAATCCCTTCTTCACTAAAACAAACTACAACACCACTGCAATCATACCACCACTACCACCACCACCACCACCACCTCCAACACCACTACCACCACTACCACACGTCACCACCTCGTCTACCACACCACATAAAACATACAAGAGCTGAGTGACACTTCCACCACCACCACCACCACCCTAGCATCCCCCCTCGCCCGCACCCCTCACTGCGCCCCCACTAAAGCCACGCATTGAGGGCATGGCACGTACACCGGGCAACAGTGGTCTGGCTTCTGTGCTATAGTCACTTGCGACACCACCACCACCGCCACCTCCACCACCATCACCACCAATGCGGCGATACCACTGCCACATCACTGCCACCATTCCGCCCGTACCTATGCCTCTACCACCATCACCACCACACTGTTCCACCGCGACGCCACCACCATGTGATGCCACACAACGGCACTATCACCACAAATATGCCGCTGGCACCACGATCACCACCACTACACACAGTCACCATCACTATTACTGCCACCATAACCGTCGTCACCACACCAGTGACATCGTGTCTCTCTATCTCTACTTACACACACACACACACACACACACACACACACACACAGACCGGAGCCGTATGGTGGGCTTATCTGTTTGTCCCTGATGCCCTGCTGCGGTACCCGGGCAGAGGGGCAGGGGAGGCAGGGCAGGGGAGGAAGGGACAGTGGTGGCGTGGCAGCATGACAGTGCCACAAGGCAGGCGTGGAGTGGGGCGTGCGGTGCCTTGTCATCCCTTGGTGTGCCCTGCTCTGCTTTACCTTGGTGGCGGTGGTGCCTGCTGGTGTGGGCGCTAACGGGCGTGGTGGTGGTGGTGGTGGTGGTGGCGAGACGACAGGTGTGTTTGGGTAGACAGGTGCTGTGGTGCGTGTGGCCTCACCTGCCTAGCCGCCACGCTCACTGCTGTTCCTGCTGAGCCTCTGCTGCGTCGCCGCTGGTGTCTGCTGCCGCCGCCACACACCGACTACCCTTGGGCGCCGCTCTAGCTAAAATGGCTGCCCCAGCGCCACGCAAAAATCGATACGCAGAGGCCGCGAAGCTTGTGTGGGCAGCCAGCGCGGTGCCCGTCACTCCCACACTGCTGAGTCTCGCGTGCTGTGCCGCCACTACCCCGCCCCGCCCCGCCCCTCCCCCACCACCGCCGCCCCCGCCCTCCGCCGCCGCTCACCCACAACACTCACTTTGATCACACTTCTCCTCCTCCTCCAGGAAGACCTGCAGCCTCATGTACGCCTACTGTCCAGGGCGGCGCTGTGATGCTCCCGCCGCGGCATGTGTACGTGTGTGCGTGAGTCTGCCCCGGCGCCACGCACTCCGCTGGGTGAATGAACCGCTCGGACACACCGCCGCCGCTGCCACCGCCGCCACGCCGCCCCAAGCGAACCTCCGTACACACACAAACACACACACACACATACACACACGCCCCGCCGGCCCCGCTAGCACCGCACCACCATGCGCCAACGCTCTGCTTCTATCGTCTCCCTCGCCTTCTGCAGGAGAGTGGCGGGGGCATGGAGGGCGCGCAGGGGCAGAGAGAGGCAGGGGTGTTTGCAGTGAGAGTGCGTGAGGGCAGAGAGACGCACGCGGAGCCACACGCACACACACATGCACGCACACGCCGAATTTCCAACACTCGTCGACCCAGCACTGCCGCTTCCGACTGAACGGTGGTGGTGGTGGAGGTGGTGGAGGTGGAGATGGTGGTGGTGGTGGTGGTGGTGGTGGTGGTGGTGGTACTGTTGCCACTAATCACCACCATTGCCTCCTCCACCCTCCGCCCCTGAACAACTCCACTCCATCCACATCAAAACACCTGAAATCGTGACTCGTGTGTGTGTGTGTGTGTGTGTGTGTGTGTGTGTGTGTGTGTGTGTGTGTGTGTGTGTATGAGTGTGTGCGTGCGTGTGTGTGTCTGTCTTTGCCACACTCTGTCACTGTAGAAACTTGGTTCCTATCACGCACCTTACATCTCACAGGTACCGTTTTCCCTGTGTAATGCACCTCTCTCTCTCTCTCTCTCTCTCTCTCTCTCTCTCTCTCTCTCTCAGTAAGACTAGAGAGATTCTTATAAAACGTGATGATAATAATATACGGTAGAGAGAGAGAGAGAGAGAGAGAGAGAGAGAGAGAGAGAGAGAGAGAGAGAGAGAGAGAGAGAGAGAGGTTTGTGTAACGGTAGTGCCGGGACATTTAATTCTTAGGTCACTAATGTTTTGTCCTCTCTCTCTCTCTCTCTCTCTCTCTCTCTCTCTCTCTCTCTCTCTCTCTTAATGGTTCCTAACTTCTTCCTGCTTTCATTTTCCTTCTTGGATTACTTCTCTGTTACTTTTCCGTAGTTTCTATTCCCACTTTCTTCCTTTCTCTACTTTGCAATTATCGTTTTTTTCCCTTCTTTCCTTCTTCCTCCCTTCACCTCATTCATTTACCTCCTTCCTTTCTTCCCTACTTCCTTTGCACATCATTTCTTATCTTCCTGTTTTCTGATAAATATTAACTCTCTCTCTCTCTCTCTCTCTCTCTCTCTCTCTCTCTCTCTCTCTCTCTCTCTCTCGATGACTCACCCATGTCAAGGGGAGAGAGAGAGAGAGACAGAGAGAGAAAGGGGAGGGAGGGAGGTGATACAGTCTAGGCTACTGGTGTTCCCTCCCTCCCTCCACCTTCCCTCCCTTCCTCCCCTCGTTTTCCTCCCCCTCCCTCCCCTTCTCTTCCTACTGCCCGTCACGGTCACTAGCTTCATCCCCACTACCTGTTGTGACGGTGGTGATGAGTGGTGGTGAGTGGTGAGTGAGTGGCGGTGAGTGATGAATGACTGGTGAAGAGTGGCGAGTTTTAGTGACTTCGAGTAGGTGGTGTAACAATGACGAGAGAGAGAGAGAGAGAGAGAGAGAGAGAGAGAGAGAGAGAGAGAGAGAGAGAGAGAGAGAGAGAGAGAGAGAGAGAGAGAGAGAGAGAGAGAGAGAGAGAGAGAGAGAGAGAGAGAGAGAGAGAGAGAGATAGGCAAATATAAAACAAAACAATATAAAAATACAAAATAGCGAAAGAATAAACGAGAGAGAGAGAGAGAGAGAGAGAGAGAGAGAGAGAGAGAGAGAGAGAGAGAGAGAACTTGCAGGGCGTGGGTACAGTTTCCGGCGGGCAGGTGTTCCTCCCTCCCCACCTGCTCCCATTGTCTCCCCTGCTACGCTCCCCTGCCCCTGCCACACACACACACACACACACACACACACACACACACACACACACACACGTTCCCTACCCTGCCACCATTATGCACTCTGCCACTTCCCCTCATATCCTTACTTTCCTCTCCCCTGTCACGCTTCCTTGTCTTCCTCTCTCTCTCTCTCTCTCTCTCTCTCTCTCTCTCTCTCTCTCTCTCTCTCCCCTTGTTATTCGCGTTACGGTGCCTTGTTCTGGTAAGGTTACCCAAAAGCAACTCAACCCTGCCCGTGTGTGTGTGTGTGTGTGTGTGTGTGTGTGTGTGTGTGTGTGTGTGTGTGTGTAGGTGTGTGTGCTTTCTTTTTGCTTACTAGACTGTTCTTATCCGACATGAGGCTCCTTTACACACACACACACACACACACACACACACACACACACACACACACACACACACACACACGCTTACCCCCTTCCTACCTTCACAATGACACATGGATAACAAACCAACACAAAAAAAAAATGGTTTTCTTTTTTTTTATCTTTTTCTTGTTCTATTACTGGGCGTGATCTGAAATTTTCCTCCATGCCAGTTTTTTTTATTTTTTTTACGATTGATGTTCCTGTGTGTGTGTGTGTGTGTGTGTGTGTGTGTGTGTGTGTGTGTGTGTGTGTGTGTGTGTGTGTGTGTGTTAATTGGTGTTCCCTTCACTCCTCTGCATCACTTTCCGCTTGTTTTAGTCATTACTGCCTTTTAAAACTCTTGCTTTTCTTTACTTTTTCTTTCTTTCATTGTATTAACTTTATATTATTATCTTTAGTCTCTATTCTCCTTTACTCTAAATCGTTACCTACTTTTTGCTGTATTTCCTTTAGTATTGCCTGTATAATCTTTACTTTTGCTTTACTTTATCTTACCTCTTCTTTGTCCTTCATTCATATTTGTTCCTAACTTTACCTTTGTAAATTTCACCTATTAACTTAACCCAACCTAACTCTTAACTTAATCTAACCTGAACTAACTCAACCCTTTCTAACGTAAGCGAATCTATCTAAGCCAACTCTAATCTGACCAATCCTAACTTACTTTAGACTCACCTAACTTGTATCTAACTTAATCTTACCTAATTCGAACCTTCGTGTTGCCATTCTAATAGTTTCTGATTGCACGGATATGTGTTAGTTTGAATCTTATCTCTCTGGAATTAGTATTTGAGGTTTTGGGGTCTGATATCATGGAAAACACACACACACACACACACACACACACACACACACACACACACACACACACACACACAACACACACACACACGGTACATGGAAAAATATACGAACACCAAGAGAGAGAGAGAGAGAGAGAGAGAGAGAGAGAGAGAGAGAGAGAGAGAGAGAGAGAGAGAGAGAGAGAGAGAGAGAGAGAGAGAGAGAGAGAGAGAGTCAGGTGGGCATGACGACAACAATGCCCGGGGTAAGGGGAGGGTGGAGGAGGAGGGAGGGCAACCGGAAGTGGATGCCGTGTTCCACTACCGGTTGGGGGGGGAGGGAGGGAGGTGGATGGGAGGAGGGAGGTATGGGGGGAGAGATACCGATGATTACAGTGGTGGTGGTGGTGGTGGTGGTGGTGGCGAGGGAGGGAAAGGTGATGATTGTACGTATGTAGTTGTGATTGTTGAGGTGGTGGTGGTGATAGTAGTGGTGGTGGTGGTAGCGGGAAATGCATGTAATGGTGGTAGTAGTGCTGGTGGTGGTGGTGAAGGTGTTGTCTGTTCTACTGATTAACGGGGTGGTTGTAATGGTGGTGGTGGTGGTGGTTGTGGTGAATGTGGTGTGAATGGTTGGTATCATTCTATTATGGTGGTACAGGTAGTGGAAATAGTGGTGATTGTAATGATGTAGTGGTGGTGAATGGGAATGGAAATTATAGAAGTGGTGATGATTTTTATACTGTATTGTTACTGGTGGTGGTGGTGGTGGTGGCGAAGATAGTGGTGTTGATAATGATGATGATGACGGAGTGGTGGTGGTGGTGATGGTGGTGGTGGTGGTGGTGGTGATGATAATGATGGTGGTGGGGTGGTGGTGGTGATGTGGTGGTGGTGGTTTTGTTGTTGTTGGTGGTGGTGATGGTAATGGTGATGATGATGATGGTGGAGGTGGTGATGAACTCATAGGCGGTGATAATAGTGGTGATGAAATTAGAGCTAACGAATGGTGTTGACAGAAGTGGTGGATACAATACTGACAACATTATACACAGGAGACGAAGGAGGAGGAGGAGGAGGAGGAGAGGGAGGTAGGGAAACAGTACTGGTGGTGGTGGTGGTTGGGGTGGTGATGATGGTAATGATAACGGTTTGCCTCTGGGTCAACAACAACAACAGCAAAAAGCTATCTCTCTTCCAAACGATACTAATACTTTAATCTTATCCCAAATAGTAGTAGTAGTAGTAGTAGTAGTAGTAGTAGTAGTAGTAGTAGTAGTAGTTGTTGTTATTGTTGTTGTTGTTGTAATAAAAGGTTTGTCCCATTCCTTTCCTTTCCTTATGTCCGTATATGCAACACAGCTACGAGGAGGAGGAGGAGGAGGAGGAGGAGGAGGAGGAGGAGGAGGAGGAGGAGGAAACTAATGTGGCACCACGAATTAACAGATTGGGATTACAAATTCTCGGAAATTCTTATTTAACCAGAAGCTGCGAGCGTGTTTCTTGAGAGCAGTTTCCTTTTGTTGCTGCCTTGTGAGCCGAAATTCTCTCCCGGGATTGATTAGATCGAATGCATTTTAGTATCTAGAAATGTTTAGGAGTTGATTCTTATTGTAATCCTTCGCTTACTTAATCTTTTACCTCTTGTTAATCTTTCTTACACCCTTAACCTCTTCAGTACTGGAACGCATTTTTTACCATGAGTTTTGGGTATGATTGGACAAGGCCTATGGAAGTAAGAAGATTAATGGCCAGAGTCTTCCCTATTCTAATCTCAACTTAAGTCTCTGAAGCTGTATAAAATCACCAAATAGTAAGCGGAATAAATAAGAAAACGCGCCATGGTACTGAAGGGGTTAAAAGGAAAAAATCAATTAGTACTATTTCTCACTCTTACCCTTTACCTAATGATCCTTTCACTACAAGTCATTCTTTCCCGTAATCTTCCACTTTTAGAAGAATTACTACATATTCTCTTGACAAACAAATGAACAAAAGCATCATACATTATTTCAAAACGTTTAGAGTCGAGTCTCACTAATCCTGCTGTGTTTGTGCCAGCTTGTTATGGTGTATGTCATTCCACTGTTATCTCAGACTAACGTGCCTGTAATATTATATACATATGTAGCTTCAATATCCCAGCCTTGTCGGAACGAAGTTTTGACCTCTTACTTATCATATAAAGACTTGACAGAACAGACTTCCATTTTGTGTCTTTGTCTCCTGCCTAGTATAAATATTATAATATATATAAAAGCTATGACAATAAACATAGGAACATAATAGTATTGAATAAGTACAATTATTAGGTTCTAAACCTCTTCGTACAATATTACAATCTCGATATAGTTACACCACAAATCCTGCGTCTACTAATTATATATGTATACTCTTCCACTGCCAGTCCATCTTTTCCATAATCATATCTTTCTGCACCAGGACGCGTTTTTGTTCATTCTACTTACTATATGGTGATTTTATGCAGCTTCAAAAACATATATTGCGATTAGAATAGTGAAGACTCTGGACCAATAATCTTCTGACCTCCATAGACCCTTCCTAATGCCAATAAAATCGTCTAATCATACCCAAACATCATTGTAAAAATACGTCTCAGTTTTGAAGAGGTTAAAGACTTACTACCAAATCTCTTTAAAAATCATATCGTAAGTTAGATTAGGTTAAGCTTTTCTCTTTCTGTTCTCCTTAAGCCCATGCAAAACCAGTTATTAGTTAACCATGGCAGTGCAAGAGTTAAGAGAAGGCAAACAAATCAACTTGTTTTACCATACTCAGAAACACATCGTTCTTACACCACAACCATTTCAAAACCTCAGAGAGACGATTAGCCACATTCTCATCACTATTTCTCCTTTCAATAACATAGAAAACATTCTTAAAAACTCGTGGAACTTCAAGTAGAGCCTCTGGAAAGTAGCGGAGATAAGGATAAGAGTGTTTCAGAATATGCTCCTTTGTTCTTCCTCTAGAAATCTCGTTAATCTATCAATATTACCTTAAAAACACTCTTCAAAACCCGTGTTGCTTTAAGTAGAACCTCTGGAAAGTAGCGGAGGAGCGGATAGGAGTGCTTCAGAATATGTTCCTTAGTCTTTCCTCGATACATTTCGCACCATCAGAATTGTTTTACCACTTACTATTGAACTTTTAGAGAATTCAGCGATCAGGTTTGCAGTGCGTGAGCGGAGTGGGTTAGAGAAATGTTAGTTTAGGAGAGGAGGAGAAAAAGGAGAGAGGGACGAGGAATTGAAGGAAGCTGATGGAGGAGGAGGAGGAGGAGGAGGAGGAGGAGGAGGAGGAGGAGGAGGAGGAGGAGGAGGAGGAGGAGGAGGCCGTTCACCGTCAATCATATCTGAGGCGACGACCACTTCCTTCTTCCTCGGTATAGTGGTCAGCCCTCTCCCTCTCTCTCTCTCTCCTCTCCCTCACATAAGGACTACCAGAGAGAGAGAGAGAGAGAGAGAGAGAGAGAGAGAGAGAGAGAGAGAGAGAGAGAGAGAGAGAGAGAGAGAGAGAGAGAGAGAGAGAGAGAGAGAGAGTGGAAGGTTTCTCATGTATGAATGGAGGAAAAGGGGGGTGGAGAAAATGGAAGAGGAAGGAAAGGGGAGAAGAAATAGGGGAAGGAAAAGGAAAGGGTCAAAGTGGACGTAGTTAAAGGGAGAGGGTGGTGGTGATGGTGGTGGCGGTGGTGATGGTGATGGTGATGGTGGTGGTGGTGGTGGTGGTGATGGTGGTGGTGATGATGGTGGTGGTGGTGGTGGTGGTGGTGGTGGTGGTGGTGGTGGTGGTGGTGGTGGTGGTTGCAATAGATAATGCATCTTATTCGTGTTTTTTTTGTAAAGCTTGAGAGAGAGAGAGAGAGAGAGAGAGAGAGAGAGAGAGAGAGAGAGAGAGAGAGAGAGAGAGAGAGAGAGAGAGAGAGAGAGAGAGAGAATAATACCACGAAAGAAGACATTGGTAGAGAAAACACTACATAAAAAATGCACACACACACACACACACACACACACACACACACACACACACACACACACACACACACACACACACACACACACACACACACACACACACACACACACACACACTCAAGGCCCAGGAAACGTGTGTTATTGTCAGAAAATTACCCAAGAACGCTGAAAGTTGACCAGCGAGAAGCGGTATTTTGGTATATTTTAGTGTTCCTGGAGTGGGAGGGAGGGAGGCAGGCACGGAGGGCAGGAGGGGTGGAGGGAAAGTCGCCAGCGTGTTGGTGGAGGTGGGAGAGACTGAGGGAAGGAGAGGAGGGAGAGATGGAGGGAGTGAAGCAGCCATGCAAGACTGACAGTACCACATACCACCGTCCACAAATCTATCCTTCATTTTCCTCTTTCCCAATCACTCCCCATTCCTCCCATTAAGTACAGGGAGGGTATAGGCTTCTCTGGGGCATCCTGCGTGGTTTGAGGGCATGTAGGGGCATAGTAACGGCCTGGGGAGGGAGTAGGGAAGGGGTAGCGGCCCCCAACACGCACCCACCCAAGGCAGGACTCTCGCGCAATGCCACGAGCCACGAACACTGCGTACGAACCCGCACGGAACACCTCCTTTCCTGCACTCCTCCTTCCCTCCATCTCTCCGTCCCTCCGTTACCTCCAAGGCCTCACTGGCTCCCATTAAGCACTCCACCTGGGTCGCGGTGCTGGTATGGGCAGGTGAGGAGAGGGGCTGAGGGGCTGAAGGGGATGAGGGGAGGGGCTCGCACACCTGGTACCGTTGTGGTCAGTCGTGTACGTCGCCAGTACAGGTAAATGTCCGGAGCCAGTTGGAGCAGTGCCTTCCCCCCCCCTTCACCCTCTTCCTCCCAACCACGGTACAGTCTCGCCTCCTACCCTCCCTCTGTCAGTACCTCCTCAAAAATCGTACTTTTTTCCCCTCAGGTACCTCGCAGTATGGCCTCGTGTCCCTCATACTGTTCTGTGTCTTGCGCCTTGTTGGGTTAGATTCCCCTAGAACATCACAGCGTCTCATTTAAAGCCTTATGTATTTCACTAAACTCCTTCAGTACTGGGACACTTTTCTACGATGAGTTTTGGGTACGATTAGACGGTTCTGTTTACATTAGGAAGGGCTTAAAGGTCAGAAGGGGCAGAATCTTCACTATTTTAATACCCACATAAGTTTCTGAAGCTGTGAAAAAAAAAGACCAAATACAAAGCAGAATTAATATGAAAACTCATCATGGTACTGAAAGATCATGTTGCTTGTTCTTTCTTTGTGCTCTTTTGAGTCTGTATACTTCTCTTACATTTGTATCTCAGAGCATCCATGTTTCTCTCTCTCTCTCTCTCTCTCTCTCTCTCTCTCTCTCTCTCTCTCTCTCTCTCCTCCCTACTCTTCCCTACTCTAAGCTCCTTTTTTTTTTTTGTCTCCAAATATCACTCTTCCGTCTTCCACTTCCATCTTTCTCTCTTCCTCTCCCTTCAGCGCCTTCAAATATCTCCTTTCCTCCACACGTTTCTTTTTCCTTCCTTTTCTTTTCCTTCCCTCGATGTTTCTTAACTTCCTTTAATGTTTTCCTTTTTTTCTCTATCTATTCAAACATTTTCTTTCGTTCTTTCTTTCCCTCCATTCTTTCTGATTATTCTTCCTTCTTTTCTTACTTTTCTTTATATCCTCAGTACGCAATTTCTTATATTTTTTTCCCCATTTACTTTTTTATTATCTATTCCTGCATTTTCTTCCTTCATTTATATCGAATTTACTTTCCTTCCCTCGCAAAGCTGGCAGAACACCTCAGAGTAGTTTTTTTCCTCCTTTCTCTCTCTCTCTCTCTCTCTCTCTCTCTCTCTCTCTCTCTCTCTCTCTAAGTATAACATTTTCTATTTTCATCCTTCACTTCTACGTTTTAAATTCTTAGATAACTACTTTGTCCTTCACGCTTATCTCTCTTTTTTCTTTTTCTTTTATTAGTTTCGTCCTTCGTTTATCACACTTCGTTAATTTTTTTCTTTTTTCTTCTTCATTTATAATCTTTTGGTTCTTTATCGTTGTATGTTTTCTCTCCTATTTGTTGTTATGATCCTAAAAAAAAATACGTCTAGAACACACACACACATACACACACTCTAACTCTCTCTCTCTCTCTCTCTCTCTCTCTCTCTCTCTCTCTCTCTCTCTCTCTCTCTCTCTCTAATCCTATTGGAAAGGTTCAAATCCACCTCATGAAAACTACACCCTGTCCTTCTCCTCTTCCTCTTCCTCCTCCTCCTCCTCCTCCTCCTCCTCCTCCTCCTCCTCCTCCTCCTCCACCACCACCACCTGCCGACACGTGGAGTTCCGCTACACACCTGCCACTGCTCTGGGGCACAACAGGTGTGTGGGTAAGTGGCAGGTGTGGAGAGAAAGAGAGAAAGAGAGATAGAGATAGAGAGAGAGAGAGAGAGAGAGAGAGAGAGAGAGAGAGAGAGAGGATGGTAGGAAACAAGAAAATACGTTAACAAGAGGATAGAGATAAACAAAGAACGAGAGAGAGAGAGAGAGAGAGAGAGAGAGAGAGAGAGAGAGAGAGAGAGAGAGAGAGAGAGAGAGAGAGAGAGAGAGAGAATATACACGCAAACATGAAAATTCTTACTCCAGCATATTACTACAGATCAAGACCATACACACACACACACACACACACACACACACACACACACACACACACACACATATTTAATCAGCGCATTTTGTGTGTTATTCATGAGATGCAGCGCCTTTGTACAGTTGCCCCAAGCTGTGGTGTCGCAAACTCCAGTGAATTCCACCTCTATTAATGGAACTAAACTTTACATATAGAGCAATAATAAGCTCTCCTGAACACGGGAGAGATCAAGAAGGGAAGTGGACGTGGTAGGTGGAAGAGGGAAAGTGGATTGATTAAGTGGAGGTTAAATAGATTGTGTTTTATATATTTCATTTTGTTTTTATCTTATTTACTGATTTAATTTTTTTTTTTTCGTCTATCTATGGGTTAATATTAGCTGTCATATACAGTTTTCTTTTATTATCTGACATTTTTATCTCGTTACTTGAAATTTATTGCTAGATGTTTTCTTTCCATCACATTATATACATATATCTACTTATTCATTTCTATTGATCACCATAATTATTTCTTCAGAGGATGGCAGCTGCTGCATTTTCTATTGATTTATTTATTCTCTACTGGCTAGGCGAAAGTGTGGACCGTATCAGTAAAGAAACACAGGATGAACCAGACTTTTGCTTCTCACACGTTTAAATGATCAGTCTTTAACACTCTCTGAAAAGCACCGCCCGAAATGTTATGGAAATTAAGTACTGTTGTAAGGAAACACCAATACAGGCATCAACAATCTTTTATTTATGTAAGAGACACTGGGAGAGAGAGAGAGAGAGAGAGAGAGAGAGAGAGAGAGAGAGAGAGAGAGAGAGAGAGAGAGAGAGAGAGAGAGAGAGAGAGAGAGAGAGAGAGAGAGAGAGAGAGAGAGAGAGAGAGATCTGCCAGTAGTAGTAGTTTCTAGTGAGGTAGACTGAGTATAGTAAGAGGAAAGATTGGTATATGAAGGAAGTGAGGCATAAAGGAAGGATATGAGGAATTGGACAGAAAATAAATGATAAAAGAAAAATGAATGAACATGAGTGGAAATACGAAAGAGATAGAATTAAAAAAGAGAACTATTAAGAGGCAGAAAATAGAGATAGAAAAGAAAAAAAAAGAAGAAAGAAGATCAGAAATAAGAAAAACTAAGATAAAAGAGAGACCCACAGAGATGCCAGTCCCTAAAAAGAGGAAAAAAGTGTCATTTAATATTCCAGGACATCTTGAAACCTCCCTCCTTAACCCCTTCTGTACCATGACGAGTTTTCATATTCATTCTGCTTACTATTCTGGTTTTATACAACTTCAGAAACTTATGTGGGAGATTAAAAACAATGAAGACTAGCCATTAATCTTCTGATCTACATAGACCCTTCCTAATGTCAATAAAATCGTCTAATTATGCCCAAAAATCAAGGTTAAAGTGCATCTCAGTGTTGAAGGGGTTAAAGAGCTCAAGTCACAAGAAGGAGGAAATACAGAAGCAAATACGGAGTTACAAATTTCAGGATTTGGATAACAGACAGAAAAAAGTAATCATGTTTCTTAAAAGGACTGCCACGTATGGGCCAAATAACTTCCAATATCTTCCCTTATTTCCTAATGTTCTTACGAGTTCATTCTTAGATAGAAAAACGTAGGCAAGTTTCTGAAAGGGACTACCACGCATGGACCAAATAACTTCTTACATCTTTCCTTATTTTCTAATGTTCTTACGAGTTCAGTGTACTTATATCATTCAGCTGGTGATACATTCCAGTCATGTAACTACAGCGGGTGATAGTGAAGGTTCAATGTGTCGAAATCCCAAAGTTACAATATATAAGACAAGTGATGCAGTGCTGTGGTGTGCGCGACTGGGAGTGAGGCAATGGTGGGGTGCTAACATGTGGTGGTGGTGTTGCATGTGTCAGTGTGGTGTTGTGGAAATACATCGTTACCACTGCAGCCTCCATACTCCCTCCGCGTGTAGCATGGGTAATAATAGCAGGGGGGTGGGTTGGTGGTAGTGACAGGTTATTCTTGTGTATAGAATAAGTAAATGGTAAAGGCAGTGTTTGTTTTGTAGTGTTAGGTTTGTGTTAATACAGAAAATTATTACTGATTACAGGAGAGAGAGAGAGAGAGAGAGAGAGAGAGAGAGAGAGAGAGAGAGAGAGAGAGAGAGAGAGAGAGAGAGAGAGAGAGAGAGAGAGAGAGAGAGAGAGAGAGAGAGAGAGAGAGAAACCATAAACTTTTAACAATAAATAAAAATAATAAATAAAAATGATGATGATGATGATGATAATAATAATAATAATAAAGAAAAGGAGGAATAAAAGAATAAAAATAAGAATAAGAATAAAGAGGAGGAAAAGGAGAAGGAAGAATAAGAGAAGCAAAAGAAAAGAAAAAGGAAAAGAATAAAAGAAAAAAAAAAAGATTCAGATTTTACTTCCAATTCAATCCAACAACAACAACAACAACAACAACAACAAAACAACAACAAAAGCACCAAACAACACAACACACATCAACCAATCCATAAAACCAGTCAGGAAAACCACCACCACCACCACCACCACCACCACCACAACACTCGTCATACACAAACTTGCCACGTCGATGCAGAACCTTATGGCCGAACAAACACAACGATAAAGACAAAAAGCAACACATAATTCCTCGTTTATTCCTTGAGGCGTCTTGTTATTCCCCCTGCAGGAAGAATATGTAGAAGTCTGTCCTCCCTCCCTCCCTCCTCCTCCTCCTCCTCCTTTTCTTCTTCTTCTTCTTCCTCCTCCATTCAGTAAGTATGTGGATAATAAATCTTCTGCCAAATTCTGTCTTCAGGTCTGCTTGTGGTATTGCAATTACTCTGACCACTCTCTCTCTCTCTCTCTCTCTCTCTCTCTCTCTCAGCATACGTAAGCTTATTTTTTTTTCTCTTCCGGTCTTGGTTCGTTTTATTATTCTTTTATTTCCCTTCTCTTCCTCCACTTCCTTCAACACCTTTTCCTCCTCCTCCTCCTACTCCTTCTCCTACTCCTTCTCTTCCTCCTCCTCCTCCTCCTACACTTTCTACTCCTCCTAGTTTCTTTTTTGTTTTTTTTCTTTTACTGATTTACTTTTCTTTATTTTTTTAGTTCTTCTCTTCATCATTATCATATTTTCCTTCAATAAATTATCATCTCTCATGTGTTTACTTCTCTATCTATTCCTTCTTCGCATGGACTTTCCCTCCCTCTCTCCTTCTCTCCCTCCTCGAAGGCCTGTGGTCATCCCCCCGTGGCGCCCATTATTTTGGTCTCAAACCCTCCACCTTCTCCTCTCTCCCCTCCACAATCACTCCCTCCGTCACCCACTCCCTCTCCCTCACGTTGCCACACTCACGCCCTTCATACCTTCCCTGTTGCCTCTCACTCACCCAGTTCTCTCTAACATTTTTTTTTATTCATTCTTCACTTCTTTCATGTTTCTTTTACCTGTTCTTGTTATTCCCTTGGTCTTATTATTTTTCAATTCGTCTCATATTTCTAATTTTATTCATCTGTTTTTTCTTTCGTCTCATTTTCCGTCTCTTATTCACGTTCTCTTTCATTTCATTCCATTTTTTTTTTGTATTTCCACTCATATTCACATGTTTTCTTTCCGATCTTTTCTTTTTCCTGTCTCATTCCTCAATTCCTTCCTTTCATGTCTCACTTCCTCCATCTACCAATCTTTCCTTCTACTTCACTCATTCTACCTCACTGGAAACTGCTTCTCCTGCCAAGTCTCTCTCTCTCTCTCTCTCTCTCTCTCTCTCTCTCTCATGCACCTGTACCACTCGAACGCAACGTGTGTGTGTGTGTGTGTGTGTGTGTGTGTGTGTGTGTGTGTGTGTGTGTGTGTGTGTGTGTGTGTGTGTGTGTGTGTGTGTGTGTGTGTGTGTGTGTGTTTGTATGCTGCACAGATACCAATTACCCTCATATTTGCCATCCAGCCGTCTCTATCTCCCTATTATTCAAGTGGTTGGGGTGAGAGGGAGGGAAGGGGTGGGGTGCAGCTATGGGGGGTGTAATATAAGTGTTCTTGAAGGCAAACCTGATGAGCTGCTATTCTTCTCTGCTGGGTGTGGCTCTCTCTCTCTCTCTCTCTCTGTGTGTGTGTGTGTGTGTGTGTGTGTGTGTGTGTGTGTGATATGCAGGATTTATGTAAGCTTCAGGTGCGGTATATCCTTAGTATATTTCCCCTCCCTCGTGTGTGTGTGTGTGTGTGTGTGTGTGTGTGTGTGTGTGTGTGTGTGTTTACGAATGCACGTGCTGAATATGATTTTCTTGCGGCGATGAATACGTGTGTGTGTGTGTGTGTGTGTGTGTGTGTGTGTGTGTGTGTGTGTGTGTGTGTGTGTGTGTGTGTGTATACCAGCTGACTCCAGGTTGGCGTCACTCCGGCCGGATGTGGCTTCTTCCGGCGCCAGTTTCTCCCCCCCTCCCCCCCACCTGCCCTTTCCTCCTGTCCTTCATGCCTTCCTCCCTCCCTTCTGCCCTCCCTTCCTCCTACCCTTACCTTTGCGCTACCTCTCTCTCTCTCTCTCTCTCTCTCTCTCTCTCTCTCTCTCTCTCTCTCTCTCTCTCTCAGTAATATGTTATGCAAATGTTTCTCTTTAAATCAAATAAATCTCCTTGCTAACGTATTACTAGTTTGTTTTTCAGTGTTTATTCAATTTTCTTTCTTATTTACTGTCAATATTCTGATGACTTTATTGGTGTTGAAGTGTATTTTCTGCTTTGATATGTCACGTCAGCTTTCCATCATTAGTTATCTATATATTCATTTCATTTACTCATGTATTCATTTTGTAAACGGTCCTTTTCAATACATCCTCCTAGTGTTGACGTTTCCTAAGTGTTCAGTCAGTCCATCTATCTTTTTTTATTATTTTTTTCTTTGTGTAGGAAAGAGGGCCAGCCAAGGAAAAAAAAAAAAAAAAAAAAAAAAAAAGGTCCAATTGAGTGCTGGTTTTATTACGTGGCGTGTTGAACAGAGTCTCCCCTTTTGATGCAAGTGCTTGGCTGGTCAATGAATATCCCTCCATAGCTTTCAATCGTCGAATATTTGCTCTTAGTTCATTATACACCTCCTAATCATTCAATCACGTACTCTACAATCAATTCAACTACGTGTTTGTGCATTTTGGCCATCTTTTTGACAATTTTAATGGTTATTTCTCTGCATACACGCCTAATACGTTCGTTTCTTTAAGCACATCCACCTGTATGTATGTCTATTAAGTGTCTATCTATCTTTTCATCAACTATGCATATGTATCTGTCTACTACTACTAACTGTATACCTATCTACCTAATATTGGTGTTGTCTATTTCGTTATTATTTACTTATGCCCCTCTGTCTATCTAGTTAAAATCGATGTTATTTCCCTCTCTTTCTGTCAACTATTTACTACGCATGTCTAAAATTTCTCCCTGGTATCAATATTTGTTTTCCTTCTAATTGCTTCTATCTACTTGACATCAACACTTGTTTATCTCTCTTATCTACTTACATTTACCTGTGTGTTTATATTCACTACTACCTGTTTACCTGTCCCATCCTATCTACATCTACCTACCTGTCTCCATTTCCTCCGTACCAAATCTTCCTGTCTTTTTATATATTTATCACTTCTGTCTAACTTTTCTACATCTGCTTGCTTGTTTATAAGTGACCTACCTGTCTCTCCTTATACTAACCTGTCTATTTATGTTTATTTTGTCTACCTGTCTGTCTTTTATCTACCTGCCTGTTTGTCAACTTCTGTCAATCTGTCTCTCATAATAAAATCTGTTTGCCTGTTTACATATTCACTATTTAAGCTTATCTGTCTTTCCTACTTCTGTCTATCTGTCTGTTTACAAGATCACTCCTCCTGTCTGTCTCTTCACTACTGCGTCTCTCTGCCTACGTCTCCACTTCCTTCGCGAGTCGGGAGCCTTCAAGCACATCCACGAAGGACATTTCTTTTGGCGTTAGAAATTTTCACACTCTAGACGTGGGGCTTCCTGCACGTCTCTCTCTCTCTCTCTCTCTCTCTCTCTCTCTCTCTCTCTCTCTCTCTCTCTCATGCGAACACTTCCTCCTGCATGCAATGGGTAAAGGTGACAAGATTCCGGGGTCTATTAACTCAACACTTCCGCCAAGGACACACCAGGCACTCTCCTCACGCCGCATTTCCATAAGGTGACACTTTGGTTACATTCCCGCGTCGGATGTTGCGAAAGAAGGCGCTGCGCGAGGACCGGCAAGGCTTATTTTTGTACCTGGCGCAACGCAATGTTTAGCCTTATGGGTTGATGCTCGTGGGGTTGGTATCTTTTCTCTACTGGAGGTTGAGAGAAGAGATCAGTGGCATTGTGTATATTCTCTGAGTTGGTTTGGTGTTTCGGAATGGCAAGATTAAAGATATGCATTTCTAACCGCTTCAGTACTGGGACACATTTTTATCTTGAGATTTGTGTACGATTAGACCATTTCATTGACATGAACAAGGGTCTATGAAAGTCAGAAGATTAATGGCCACAGTCTTCACTATTCTAATCCCTCACATGAGTTTCTGAAGCTGTGTAAAATCACCAAATACTAAGCAAAATCAGTATGGAAACGCGTCATGGTACTTGAAGGAGTTAAGTTTAATAGACAAAATAAAACAAAATAAAACATACATACAAGATCAGTGAACCTTTGTATATTCTTTATAATCTAAGTGTTTCAGAGTTCCAAGGTTAGCGATATGCATACTTATGAACTCAGCTGACGAAATAAAACTTACACATACAAGATGATCACTGGAATTATGTCTAGTCTCTGTAAATTGATTAAATATTTCAGAACTCTAAGAGGATTAAAGATATTTTTTTAGCTCAATAGAGAAAATGTAACTTAAATGCACAAAAACGCTAGCAACCTCCAACCTATTTTTCGTGGACATGAAAATAAAAACCTCCAGAATTCTAGGAAAGAAGGAATGTGTATGCCATTCTTTTTATGTACGAGGAGTTCCGGCCGAGGGAAGCAAAAAGTGCGGAAAAAAGCAAAAGATCCACTGAGGATGCCAGCCCCAATAGGGTAGTCACACAGAATGATCCTTTCACTTCTACACATTCTTTATCCACACTCCTTTACAACTTTCCTGATACTTAAGCATGTTCAATATTTCCTTGGACCAGAAAACACATAATTATTTAAGCTTATCCTCTCTTTGCTTCATCTGTTCGGCAAACTATATTTCTGTACTGTTCTGAATGTTACCAAAACACGTCCAGACCAGTAAAAGTCTAAAGGAAAAATATTAAAGTTTACATAACGCTTAGATACTATATATGAAAACAGACCAGTGGAAATTAAATAGATGAAGTAACGGAAGACAATTAAATGGATTAGAACTCTAGGAAAATAAGTGAGACCTCAATTTCTTAAGCCTTTGACTAGTACTTGGCACATATTTCATCAGTTACTAAGCACTTCGGTACATTTTTTTTCTCATCTAAAGCGAGTTAAAATATTACACTCACTAGAAAAATAAAAAACCCTTTCTTTTCACCCCGATTTTTCTGTGAAGTTATAAAAATTTGATCATATTGAATTCAGCGTCACATTACTGCAAATGGAGAGAAAATGATCAAAATTTTAGAGAATACAGAAGATAAAACAATCCTTCTGCTCATCGTTTGTGAGAGAACAGAGCTGAGGTGAGGCAAACTGCGTCACACACACACACACACACACACACACACACACACACACACACACACACACACACACACACACACACACATACACACACACTTCCAGGATCTGATGCCACGCTACAAAGCCTTGGTGGGATTTGATGACTGCCAGATACTAATGTTTGTACGAAAGTTTGAGCAATCTGTTGTCTATATAGCCCTCTCTCTCTCTCTCTCTCTCTCTCTCTCTCTCTCTCTCTCTCTCTCTCTCTCTCTGTGGGATTGTTTTGTACATTATATTTATCCACCTGTTCTCATATGATATTCTCTCTCTCTCTCTCTCTCTCTCTCTCTCTCTCTCTCTGGGTGAATGAAGGAGGGAAGGAAGGAAGCCAGTTACAACGAGGGAGAGGGAGGAAGAAGGCAGCGAAGGAGAGAGGAAGGGAGAGAAGGAAGAGAAGAGAGAGGGAGAGAGAAGGAAGGGGGAAGGAGAGAGGGAGGGAGGGAGTAATGTGGAGTTATTATGACAATCTCTGCCCAATTGTGAGGCTCAACTACCATGCGGTTCCCCCACTTCACCCACCCACCCCCACCACCATCACCACCACTACCGCCCACTCACCCACACTCAACTCTCTCTCTCTCTCTCTCTCTCTCTCTCTCTCTCTCTCTCTCTCTCTCTCTCTCTCTCTACACCCCAACCCCCCTACCACTCATATCTCCACCAAGGGCACCTCCTCCCCCACCGACATGCCTTGAGGCTGAATCATTCTCCCCCTCCTCCTCCTCCTCCTCCTCCTACACCTTTACCTGCCCGCCCTCACCCCCCCACACCCCCTCTTGCCCACGGCCCGGAACGCATCACATCCGGCAGTTATGGTGTCATACCCTCTCCTCCTCCTCCTCTTTCCTCCTGTCTCCTTCCTCCTCCTCCTCCTCCTCCTCCTCCTCCTCCTCTTCTTTCCTCCTCCTCCTTCTTCTTCTTCTTCTTCTTCTTCTTCTTCTTCTTCTTCTTCTTCTTCCTCCTCCTCTTGCTCGTCCTCTTCCATGGCACCGCAGTAACGCTTAATTTTTCTAACAGTAACGCACCACTACCTCCTCCTCCTCCTCCTCCCCCCCAGGAAGACAGGACAGGGGTTAGGAGGGAAAATATTGCTGTCTTGTTTCCGGCGATTTTCACTTGGCCGAAATCACGGGCACCGAAGAGAGAGAGAGAGAGAGAGAGAGAGAGAGAGAGAGAGAGAGAGAGAGAGAGAGAGAGAGAGAGAGAGAGAGAGAGAGAGAGAGAGAGAGAGAGAGAGAGAATACACACACGGAAACGACATAAAACAAGAAATACAAAGATGAAAAGTAGAATCAATAAAAAAAAAGATGGAGAAAGAGAGAGAGAGAGAGAGAGAGAGAGAGAGAGAGAGAGAGAGAGAGAGAGAGAGAGAGAGAAAGAGAGAGAGAGAGAGAGAGAGAGAGAGAGAGAGAGAGTCCGGAAACACACTCCCAAATTGACTTATGAATGAGATCCTCCCTTTAGTTTTAACCCCTCTCTCTCTCTCTCTCTCTCTCTCTAACTGAGCGAGACTTTAAAGACGAAAGAGAGAAAGAAAAAAAACATTGCGTATATCATTCCGTCTTTTTGTCTCTCTCCTTCCCTCCCTCCCTCCTTCCCTTCTTCCCTTCCTTCTCTGGTTTTTCCTCCCTTCTCTCCTTTCCTCCTTCTCTCCCTCGGTAGCGGAAGTAGTGTCCGAACGAAGACATCCGGTAGAAGGGAGGGAGGGAGGAAAGGGAGGGAGGAAACGGTGGGAGGAAAGGGGTGGGAGGGAGATGGGGAGGAAGGAGCACCTGTGAATGAACCGTGAACTGGAAAAGAAGGAGGAGGAGGAGGAGGAGGAGGAGGAGGAGGGAATGGAACACAGGGAAATATGAATTGGAAAAGGAAAGAGAAAAAAAACGAAAAAAAAAAAACAAATTAACAAAGAAAAAAAAAAAAACTTCAATACAATAACCAAAACAAATTCAAAAATTAACAAAAAATTACAAAATCACGCAAAAAAAAAAAACTGTAAAAGAAAAAAAATAATAAAGAATTTACATACAAACTACCCACAAACACCACCATTACTTCCCTTCCATTCCCATCCCTTACCTTCTCCTCGTCCACCTTCCCCTCCCCCTTCCCCTTTCCCCCATCCCTCCCCTCCCCTCGGTGACCTGCAATCCCCCCCCTTCTTTCTCTCCTCCACACAGCCCCTCGTGATTGGTCGGTAATCACAGCCATTACTCCTCGGTGCAACGGGATTGGTCATTGGTCAGCAGAGAGAGAGAGAGAGAGAGAGAGAGAGAGAGAGAGAGAGAGAGAGAGAGAGAGAGGGAGGGAGGGAGAGAGTTGGATTGATGGATTCAGAGATCACTTGCTATGCTACCATCAAATTTCCCGTTTTCTACAGTCTCTCTCTCTCTCTCTCTGTGTGTGTCTGTCTGTCTGTCCATGTACTGTACGAGCTGAATAATGAGAAATAAATCTTCAATACAATTTTTTCTTTATTATTATTATTCTTTTTTTTGCATCTTTTCTTTCCCTTTTGGTCTTTGCGGTTCATGATTTAATAAGCTCATTATCATTATATTAATCTATCTATTATTGCATGAAGGTCTTTTTTCTTATTATCAGGAAGACAGAAGCATAAGCGTGGAAATTTGCGCCGGAAGTCCCGCAGCGCTCGAGGTGATACGCTGCCACACTTGATGCAGGAATAAGAGCACAGCAGTAATGAACCCAGGAGGCGAGGCGGCGAGGCGAGGAAGTGGTGAGTGTGGAGTCCACGGAGCTCTTTGAACACAACAGGATGCAGGGGAAGGACAGCGGCGGGCAGGCTGTGTTCGCCGGGTGGAGGAATCTAATATTTCATTTTTGTTTATCACAGCAGCGAATGTAAGTGGAGGGGTGGTAAGTGAAGGCTTGGAGCAGTCACCCTTGAGGAGGATGACAGCAAGCAAACCTCCACCCAAGAAGGAAAGTGGCGGCGTGGCGGCGTGCTGCCCGGGGCCGCTGCCTGCCGCGCACAGGTGACCGCCTTGACTTGTGGTCGCAGCGCTGCCCACGGGAAGAAAATCTTTTGCAAACTCACTGGAGAAAAGAAGAAAGGAAAATAAAGAAAGAAAACAAAAAGCTAAATTGGCTGGCATTGTGGGAGCTGACAGCGCCCAATGCCCTCCTGACTACCTTCCCCCACAGCATTATTTTCATTTTTTATCATGAAAACGTTCCGCTGTGTGTAAGGAATGGCGATGGATGGGATGTAAAAGTGGAGTCGATAAGAAATGACACATAAAATGAAACATTATTTCAGGGAATTATACTACATACTTAGCACATATGCAATATGGCCCCCGTTTGTACCGCCACGGAAAGCTGGGTTAAAACGAGAGCTTTCTAGCTTCAGGAATGGAGAAAGTATGAGGAATGTGCGCCTCTGTTCTGAAGGCAATCACCTCCGGGATGCATTGGATGCAGACTGGCAGGCTGCAGACACGAACGCTTGTAATTTGTAACGTTGTGAGAACCAGAATAGCACAACCTCGGCTCTCCCTTCACACACATATCGTGACGGCCCACTGTCGCCTCGCTGATGCACGACACACACAGGGATAACAGAGACCAGCAGAAAAAAATATGGCTATGGTTGACGGAATCCAACAGAAAGAAAACTTGGATTTAACAAGTTGCAGGCTCAGTGACAATGGAGGAATGTCAGCCGAGGTGTTGTGGGTGTTTCCGAGGCAGGCTGAGGTACAAAATTTAATAAGGTGTGCAGCACCAGTGCACCAGTTTTTCAGTCACTTATTACGGCAAGTCACTAGCTTGCCAATCACGGCGGCCTACAGTGACAGTCATGCTTGCATTCCCTTACGTATCACGGAGATTGAACAAGGATAAATGAGAGAGAGAGAGAGAGAGAGAGAGAGAGAGAGAGAGAGAGAGAGAGAGAGAGAGAGAGAGAGAGAGAGAGAGAGAGAGTGGGGGAGGGCAGGTTCGCTCATGATGTCGCTCCTTTTAAAGATGGAGAGAGAGGATGAAAAGAGCAGCGCATTTTCTGAAGTGTCTTCTCTTGACACAAGTTGTAAGCAAGAGAAATTAACCAGGAAGAAAGTTCCAGTTTACAGTGAAAGAGATGAAAGAGTAAAGCTACTATCGGTAACTCTTGCATTATTAAGGTGGACGAAACGGGGATACGAGTAAGCTGAAAGCGAAGGAGTGGGAGAGTAGAGCAAGTGAGGGGAAACTACGGCCCGCCATAGGAATTCATGCGGCCCGACAAATGTTAGTAAATTTGAAAGAACAAGTTAATAAACAATGCCAGATAGCATTGTCAGCATTTCAATTTCTTCCCGCAAGTGTGCATATGCGTGTGAGACTGGCTTTTTCTTCATAAGCCTTTAATTTTGCACTTTTAAATACTAATGATTTTGTGTTAATACAGTATGCGTGCGGCTCTATAAGATCGTGGCGTTTTTTAATGTGGCCCTAGCGCTGAAAAGATTGCCCACCCTTGGAGTAGAGGGAGTGTGGAGGCATGAAAGATAATAAATTAGGAAAAGCAGAAACCATGGAAATAACTGTTAACGGGAGAAAATAGTAAGGGATGCAACACTTCGGTGAGACAGAGAATCAAGTGTGTTTGAGGAGAGGAATGGATCGATGGGACGATGGCTGAGTGACGTGCACCTCCACCAAGGCAGCAGCGATATCCCACACAGGCACAAAGAAGCCGCCTCTACTGATATTGATATTTGTATTTATATTTTTTTTTGTCACTCTGGAACTCCCGATCTGACTCTGTATTTCCACCTTCCTATGACCTGATCTCATTGAAGAGGGGGTCAAGACATTTATCCCTTTCATTTGGCAAACTCTCTAAGACTTGCACGGGGAGTTGCTACTAAATGAGTCTTTTTCTTTTTTTTTTTTTTTTTTTTTACTTAGTATATTGCTCTTGGCCAGCTTTCCACTCTTACATGAAAACAATCTGAATTACTTATCTATCAATACGAAGGCCTGGTTTATCGACCTCAAAGAAATAGCGCAAATATATTTTCACTAACTCTTCATTACAGAAACAACTGTCAGAAGGACAAGAGTTGGTGGAGCCACGAAACATTTACCTTCATGAAGACTGTTTCCGCAAGAGATGAGCTGTGAAATTTTCTGCTGAGTTTATAAGGAGGGACAAGCCAGGTGTGCTTGGTGTTTGGAAAGTAGTGGTGGTCTAGCAAAGAAGAGGCATCAGTTGTATGGAGGATTGCTTCGGCCGGGCATGTTTTTTTTTTTTTCTATTTACATCTAACATTCGGAAAAAAAAAACATTGATAGGACATTCATATATTCTTCCTTTGAAATAATTTGCGAAACAATTCCCAACTTAAACTGGAAGATAGATTTTTCTCTCTCTCTCTCTCTCTCTCTCTCTCTCTCTCTCTCTCTCTCTCTCTCTCTCTCACACACACTGAATTGAATGAGTTTTTCCTTTACTTTTCCATTTTCTGCTGTTGCTATTCGAGCACGTTTTCTATGGCATATTTTTAAGGGAAACAGAAACGCCTCTTTACAAACGCGTGCATACGACTGCGCGTGTACGTACACACACACACACACACACACACACACACACACACACACACACACACACACACACACACACACACACACACACACACACACACACACACACACACACACAGAGAAAAGTTTTTTTTGGAGAGTTATAGGAGAGAGAGTCAGAAAGTGGTATGTGGAAAGAAGGAATGCGGAGGAACCCCTAGAGGGAGCAGTGGGTGGACCGTAATGTATACTAATATAGATGGGATACTGTCAAGTAGATTGGAATTGCAAGACTATGTGATGGTGGAGAAGCCTGATATAGTGTGTTTGAAATAAATGTGGATAAGGTTTGGTATGGGAAGAACAACGCAGAAGTGATAAGCATAAGGATAAAAAGTGATGGAAAAGAATTAATAATCATGGTGACCTATGTACCTCCTAAAACAAATTCTTGGACATTAAGGGAATACGACAATATGATCAAGGATACTTTACAGAGTTTGGAAAGTGTATTATCTGGAAAAAGAAAGGTGATACTAGTAGGAGATTTTAATTGTAAGGAGGTGGATTGGGAAAATCTAGTAAGTGGTGTTGGAGAGGAAGCATGGGGAGAGAGATTTCTTAATCTAATGATGGAAAATATGATGGAACAGAGGATGAAGGAAAATACTAGATATAGAGGAGATGATGAACCGGCTAGACTGGATTTGGTGTTAACAAGAGAAGTGTACCTATGTGGAGATATACAATACAAATGTCCTTTGGGAAAGAGTGATCATGTGGTTATGGAAATGCAGATAGCAACAACACAAGGAAAGACGAGACATACAGGAGTGGTAGATTGAATTATAGAAAGATGGACACAGAAAGTTTGAAAAATTATTTCAGAAAATTAGATTGGGAGATGTTACAAATCAGAGAAGTGCAAAAAAGAAATATGAGATTTTTATGAAATATTATAAAGAAGGAGTTATAAAATTTGTACCAAAGTATAAACCGAGAGAGGAAGGAAGAAAGGATTGGTTTAATGCAACTTGTGTTAAGGCTAAGGAAAAGAGAGATGTGGCTTGGAAAAGATGGAAAAGAGCAGGAATATACTAAATAAGGAGAATTATAGAGTGGCAAGAAATGAGTATGTGAGGGTAAGGAGGAGGAAGAAAGAAAATTTGAAAAGATATTGTAGACAAGAGTAAGGAACATCCAAAATTGTTTTACAGGTTCATAAATGGTAAACTTAAAAGAGAGAGTCCATTGAAAGATTAAAAGGAGAGCAAGGGATAGTAGATGACCCTAAGAATATAGCGGAATTGCTAAATAATAGGTTTCAGCAAGTATTTACTGAAGAAACAATGTTTGTAAAGCCTCAGAATGTACAAGGAAATGTGCACATGGATGACATTAAGATACCTAAAAGGAGTTATATAAAATGTTGGAGGAACTTAAAGATGATAAAGCGATGGGACCAGATGAAGTTTCAGGAAAATTATTGAAGGAGTGTAGAGAAGAATTGATTGATCCATTATATGATATTATAAGGTGCTCATTAGAAACAGGGAAGTACCAGTAGAGTGGAAGAGAGCTGAAGTGGTGCCCATTTATAAGGGAGGCAGTAAGGAAGAGCCTCTTAACTATAGACCTGTGTCTCTAACAAGTGTGGTCGGTAAGATTTGTGAGAGGGTGATAAAGAAATATTGGATACGGTTCCTGGAGGATCATAAGTTATTATCGGATCATCAATTTGGCTTTAGGAAAGGGAGGTCATGTGTAACAAATCTACTGAGCTTTTATTCAAGAGTGGTTGACAAAATACAAGAGAGAGAGGATGGATGGACTGTGTATATTTGGATTTAAAGAAAGCTTTTGACAAGGTACCTCACATGAGACTGTTATGGAAATTAGAGATTTATGGAGGACTGAAAGGAAAAGTGTTAAAGTGGATGGAAAACTACTTGAGATGGAGGGAGATGAGAACGGTAATAAGGGATGCAAAGTCGGACTGGTTGGTGGTGGAGAGTGGAGTCCCACAAGGCTCAGTGCTGGCACCAATACTTTTCCTTGTATATATTAATGACATGCCAGAGGGAGTAAACAGTTATATTAATTTGTTTGCGGATGATGCGAAGTTGTGTAGGTGTGTGAAGAGTGAAGAAGATTGTGAAATTTTACAGGCAGATCTGGATAAGATTTGGGAGTGGAGCAAGAGGTGGCAAATGGAATTTAATCTGAGCAAAAGTCATGTGATGGAGATGGGGAAGAGTGGAAGACGGCCAAGAGGGTCATATAAGATGGGTGAAGAAGTAGTGTTGAAAAAGGTGGAAAAGGAAAAGGATTTGGGAGTGATAATACAAGACCATGGGCAGTTTGAGGCTCATATTGATAAGATGTTTGGAGAAACGTATAATTTGATAAAAATATTGGATTAGCCTTCCATTATATGGATAAAGATATGATGAAGAAATTAATTAGTACGGTAATTAGACCAAGATTGGAATATGCTGGAGTGGTTTGGTCCCCTTATAAAAAGAAGCATATAAGGAAGTTGGAGAGATTGCAGAGAATGGCAACAAAAATGGTTCCGGAATTGGCAGAAATGACCTATGAGGAGAGATTAAAAGAAATGAATTTGCTTACCTTGGAACAAAGAAGAGAAAGAGGAGATTTAATACAGGTTTATAAACTGTTGAACGGACTGGATGAAGTGGATAATGAGCAAATGATGTTGAGAGAGGAAAACTTAAATAGAACTACAAGATCGCATAGTAAAAAGATAGCCAAGGGAATATGCTTGAAGGATGTGAAGAAATATAGTTTCCCACAAAGATGTGTGGAGGTGTGGAATGGTTTGAGTGAGGAGGTGGTGTCAGCGAGGAGTGTGCATAGTTTTAAAGGAAAGTTGGATGTGTGTAGATATGGAGACGGGGCCACACGAGTATGATACCCAGGCCCTGTAAAATTACAACTAGGTGAATACAACTAGGTGAATACACACACACACACACGAGAGAGAGAGAGAGAGAGAGAGAGAGAGAGAGAGAGAGAGAGAGAGAGAGAGAGAGAGAGAGAGAGAGAGAGAGAGAGAGAGAGAGAGAGAGAGAGAGAGAGAATATGATCTACTACCACTAGATAGAATACAGAAGCAAGTACTAGACACGCAGGGAATTAATTATGAAGAGAAAGGGGGAGGGGAGGGGAAGAAGGAGGCAGCCAGCGGAGGTTCGGCGGTGTATGGTTTCTGCCACTTGCCTTCAGTGCCTCACAGGGCAAGGATGGAGGTAGCACAATACCACCAACTACTCTACACACTCCTCCTTGTGACAGGTAATGATGGTAGAAGTAGTAATCGCAGTAGTAGTAGTATTTTTTTTTTTTTATGCAACCAATGACAACACAAGATTAAAAAAAAAAAAAAAAAAAAGGCCCACTTCAAATGTTAGTTCCCTTAAAGATAGGCGAAGAGTTAGCCAAAATTCAGGGACAAATAGTAGTAGTTACATTACAACTACTACAAACTACTACTAGCACTACTAATAATCAAATACAATCTTTTTACTATCACCAGTGCAAATACACTCGCTCCCCCCACTTATAATTTCCCTTCCTCCTTGCTTAGGGGTGAGGAGTGACTGCGTGGCGCCCCCAGACGACGCCGAGCAGCTCACTACTGGAGAAGGTCAGGTGTTGTGGGCGTGCAGCGATATTGCGAAGATATGGAACAACGGGTACACAGTGGTTGCTTCAGGATGCGAGGACCAGAACATGATCGAGGAGGGGATGGAGTGCGGTGAGTAAAAGAGATCGAGGAGGTGGTGCGTGGTTAACAAGTTCGTGCCAGTTCTGAGATGATACACGATTGAATGATGAGATGGATATTTGTGGATTGAAATGCTTCGGTCTTTCGTTCTCTCCCGCCGTGACTGTTTCCAAAAGCCACAGAGATTATTATAGCCGGAATTTCGTGAGTGTTTCGCGTGGTAATAGGGCTAAATTTTTGTTAATCTCTCACCATATAACCATAGAGATCGCCCTATAAATACTTTCCAGTCTCAGCTATACAACTTTTTAAGAATTAGTTGACGTGGGACAGTTCTAGTGTGTGTGTGTGTGTGTGTGTGTGTGTGTGTGTGTGTGTGTGTGTGTGTGTGTGTGTGTGTGTGTGTGTGTGTGTGTGTGTGTGTTTGACAGAGACCCGTAATCAGAAACGCTTTGCTCTCTCGACGACGACTATTTTCAAAGGATCTATTTGAAGATACTCGTGCTTTTAAAAGGTATCTTTATGGTTCTGGTCACGGATTTGCAAGATTTCTACTTTGTCATAAGGAGAAACTGTCTTGAAAACCTGGCTAATCGTCTTTGGGGACTTCAAAAATTGTCACGGTGAGAAAGCAAAGAGTTTCTGAATATGGCCGAGAGAGAGAGAGAGAGAGAGAGAGAGAGAGAGAGAGAGAGAGAGAGAGAGAGAGAGAGAGAGAGAATATTTTTTTATCATTACTATTACTATTTACTTATTTTTTCATGTGTGTGTGTGTGTGTGTGTATGGAGACAGGATTAAAATGCATTATAGAGTGTGTCCAGCGTTACCTTATTAAAACTCGAGCATTAATGAGGTGAACAGAATAGGAACGAGAATGAGTTGAAGTTAAATAATCCCTTTTCCATCACCCCTAGTATGAAATGAACGGGCGAGGAATGAAAGTTACACGGAGGAGGCAGACAAGTTGGACTGAATGGAGTGTGGTTAGGATCCCAACTTCAAAAAGATAGATTTAACACGTTCACTGCGATATGCAACGCCACATAGCATTAGAAGCATTGTAAAAACTCATCACAGCTATAAACAAGGAAAAAAAAAATAAGGAAATTAGATCAGAGGGTCAATTTGTAGGCGGTATAACATTCAGAAGTGGATAAAAAGCGAAAAGAAAAGTCTGTGTGGTCGTGATAACAGAACATTAAAAACAAGTAAGGAAATGTATCTCAAAGTGTTGATGACATACTCTCACCTAACTCGTAACTAATATGGACATGGATGATGGATGGATACAAAAGATATGTTTCGTAAAGGGTCTAACACGTACGAGTACTACAAGCCTCTGAGCTTCTTGAAGTTTCATAACAACGTAAGAATCTAAGGGAAATTGCAAGAAGCCGTCAGGCCTACACGTGGCAGTCCAAGTATATAACAACGTACCTATTTCCATCTATCATTCCACTCATATATATGTCTAATCTTCTTTTAAAGCTGCCTCATGAAGGAACACTAACATTCTGATAACTGAGACCCTTTCACTCATCTACCACTATTTGAGAACCTATTCTTTCCGATCCCTTTCTTAAACATAATATTTTTCAAGCTTGAACCCATTATTTTCGGTTCTATCCTGTCTACTGATCCTAAAAGTTTTGCTGAGGTCCACTTTATTATAACGCCTACACCACTTAAATACTTTTATCAGGACTCTCTAAGAATTGCAAATTTACCGTCTTCGATTTCGTTTCGTAAGGAACATAGGAGGTAGCAGAAACAAACTGAAACGATCATTTACTCTCAGCAAGGTCTAGTAGCACTAGTTCTCCTCTGGAACTGTTCTGGTCTTCCCAGTACTGATCAATATCAGTTCAGGAGTGCTGTAAACCTACCATTAAAGCAGGTCGTCAATTCGTTGAACCTTTCCCTTTGTGTTTCACAACTCAAGGAGGCATTTACAGCCTACCCTCTAAAGACAACTCTCCTCCTTCACAAAAAACTGCATGCATTTACTACTACTAACACACACACACACACACACACACACACACACACACACACACACACACAAACCGCGTAGTGTAGTGGTTAGCATGCTCGACTCACAATCGAGAGGGCCGGGTTCGAGTCCCAGGGCGGCGAGGCAAATAGGCAAGCCTCTTAAGTGTGGCCCCTGTTCACCTATCAGCAAATAGACACTGGATGTAACTCGAGGGGTTGTGGCCTCGCTTTACCGGTGTGTGGAGTGTGTTGTAGTCTCATTTCTACCTGAAGATCGGTCTATGAGCTATGAGCTCGCTCCGTAATGGGAAAGACTGGCTGGGTGACCAGCAGGCCACCGAGGTGAATTACACACCAACACTCCATTCACTTAAGATAAAAAAATCCAAATCCAGCTTCGGATTCCCCTTCAGGGGAGGGGACCATAAATCCCCAGGTCGGACTGCTCTCTCAGTATCGACCATGAATGTCTTGACACCTCCATCAACTTTTCTTCATTAACTTCTGCAACATTAGCGGTCTTAGACCGAATTTTCAATCTGTAGAACACCATCTCTCCTCTACTAAACCTCATCTTCTTTTCCTCACTGAAACACAGCTGTCTGAGGCAACTGACAGTAGCCCCTTCTCTGTTCCCTTCTTTCTCTATCCTCATTTTGTTCCAAAGCTTGATGTTGTGCCTATTGCTCTCTTGCCCACACTCTTGAAGCTTCTGAGTATTCCACCATCTGGTTTCAACTCAAAAGTCACTCTCTGACTAAACTTATCTGTGATGTCTATCTCTCCCCTAACTCCTCTGACAATAAGAGATTCTTTGACCATTTAATCCCTAAAGTGCAGCACATTTCTCTCTCTCTCTCTCCTTTCATGGAGATTTCCATCCTTGGAGATTTCAATGTTCACCAGCAGATTTGGCTTTCCTCTCCCTTCACTGACCATCCTGGTGAACTAGCCTTCAACTTTGCTATCCTCCATGACCTAGAGCAACTGGTGCAACACCCTATACTCGTGTTCCTGACCGTCTTGGAGACACGCCCAACATTCTTGGTCTCTTCCTCACCTCTAATCCTTCAGCTTATGCTGTTACTCTCTTCATTGTTGGGCTCCTCCGATCACAATCTCATTTCTGTATCTTGTCCTATTTCTCCAACCGCTACTCAGGTTCCCTCAAAGAGGAGGTGCCTTTGGCGTTTTGCCTCTGCCAGTTGGGGTAACCTGAGGAGGTATTATGCTGATTTTCCCTGGAATGATTACTGTTTCCATGTCAGAGACCTATCTCACTGTGCTGAACGCATAACAGAGGTGATATTGTCCGGCATGGAGGAGTACATTCCTCACTTTTTTCTCAACCTAAACCTTCTAAACCTTGGTTTAACACAGCCTGTTCTCGTGCTATACATGATAGAGAGGTTGCCCACAAAAGGTACTTGAGCCTTCCATCACCTGAATCTCATGCACTTTATATTTCTGCCTGGAATCATGCCAAGTCTGTTCTTCAACTTGCCAGACACTCCTTCATAAATAGAAAATATCAAATTCTTTCAAACTCCAACTCTACTGGAGACCTCTAGCATCTGGCCAAAAACATCTCCAATAACTTTACTTCATCTTTCCCTCCTTTATTTCATCCTGATGGCACCACTGCCATAACCTGTCTCTAAAGCTGAACTGTCCTCTCACACTTTTGCGAATAACTCTACCTTGAATGATTCTGGGCTTCTCCCTTCCTCTCCTACTTCCTCTGACTATTTCATGCCTACAATCAAAATTCTTCGAAATGATGTTTTCCATGCCCTCACTGACCTAAACCCTCAGAAGACTTATGGACCTGATGGGGTTCCTCTATTGTTCTCAAGAACTGTGCCTCCCTGCTTGCCCCTTGCCTGGCTAAGCTTTTCCAACTCTGTCTATTTGCCTACGTTCAACCTTTTCCTTAAAAGGGTTACCATTCTGATCCCTCAAACTACCGCCCTATAGCTTGAATCTCTTGCTCGTCTAAAGTTTTTTAATCTATCCTCAATAGAAAGATTCTTAAACATTTGTCACTTCACAATCTTCTATCTGATCGTTAGTACGGTTTCTGTCAAGGCCGCTCTACTGATGATCTGGCTTTCCATACAGAGGTCATCCTCTTATAGAAATTTAAGTGACACTTTTGCTGTTGCCTTAAACATATCAAAAGCTTTTGATAGAGTCTGGCACAAAACTTTCATCTCAAAACTACCGACCTATCGTTTCTATCCTTCTCCGCAATTGTATTTCAAGTTTCCTCTCCAACCGTTCTATTGCTGCTGTGGTAGACGGCCACTGTTCTTCTCCAAAATCTATTAACAGTGGTGTTCCTCAGGGTTCTGTCCTATCATCCACTCTCTTTCTATTATTCATTAATGATTTTCTTAACCAAACTTCTTGCCCTATCCACTCCTACGCTGATGATACCACCCTACACCTTTCCACTTCTTTTCAGAGACGACCAACCCTTCAGGAAATCAACAGATCACGCAGGGACCCCACAGAATGCCTGACTTCTGATCTTTCTAAGATTTCTGATTGGGCCAGAGAAAACTTAGTAGTTTTCAATGCCTCAAAAACTCAGTAACTCCATTTATCAACTCGACACAACCTTCCAGACAACTATCCCTCTTCTTCAATGACACTTAATTGTCTCCCTCTTCCGCACTGATATCCTTGGTCTGTCTTTTACTCATAATCTAAACTGGAAACTTCACATCTCGTCTCTTACTAAAACAGTTTGTATGAAGTTAGGCGTTCTGAGGCGTTTCTGCCAGTTTTTTTTTCGCCCCTCCAACTGCTAACTCTGTACATAGACCTTATCCGCCCATGTATGGAGTACTCTTCGCATGTATGGGGGGTTCCACTTACACAGTTTTATTAGATAGGGTGGAATCAAAAGCTTTTCGTCTCACCAACTCCTCTCCTCTAACTGATTGTGTTCAGCCTCTTTCTTACCTCCAGAATGTTGCATCTCTAGCTATCTTCTACCGCTTTTTTTATGCTAACTGCTCTTTTGATTTTACTAACTGCATGCCTCCCGACCTCCTGTGGCCTCGCACCAAAAGGTTTTCTTTCTCCCCTCACCCCTATTCTGTCCAACCAGAAATCTTGATCATTCATACCTCCCTCTGGTAAAATCTGCAGCTCCCTGCTTGCTTCTGTATTTCCAACTTCCAAGGTTGATTTCATTTAAGAGGGAGGCTTTGAGACATTTATCATTTACTATAGGCTAACTCTTTCGGACCTGCAAGGGGGCTGGAAACTAAATGGGCCTTTTTCTTTTTTATATCTTTTTGTGTTGCCTTTGCCAGCTTTTCCATCTTACATAAAAACTCTCCTGTATCCTTTAAGACATTCTCCTTTGCATTGATTCTAATATATCCTTCCTATAATGTGGAACCAGAACTGCACAACATAATCTAGATGCGGTCTGACCAACACTAAATGTAAATTTAATATTACTTCGGGACTCCTGCTTTTAACATTCCTACAAATTAATCCTAGTACTCTATTTGCCGTATTTCTAGTCGCTATGTATTGTTTTCTTAGAGGGAAATCAGAGCTAATTATAACATAAATCTTTTTCAAACTCTAAACCTACTAGTAACTAGAGGTTCATGGTTTTTTGAGTACCTAATATTTTATTTATTATTATTTTTTTACGTTAAGGCCTATAGCGACTGTAGGCACACTTGAAGAGTGTATGGGAAGCGCTGTTCCACTTCCGCCCATTAGTGACGCAGGCAATTTTATTTATAGTGGTACCCATAATAGAGACCATATCACCCCTGAAACTCATCATGGGTGTAACCACCTAGAACCTGGGTATCACGGTGATATGTAGGTAACTTTAAACCACTCGACAAATGGCAAAGTGTTTAAGGCTATACGTGGTGGGATTCGAACCTACGCGTGGACGTTTGCCCGATCCCACGCTCACCACCTTATCCACTGTGCCACCGCTTCCCTACACTTAGTGCTTACTCAACATTCCTTAATATTAAACTGCATTTCTCATCTCTTTACTCATTCATTCATCTTATTCAAATCTGCCTACAAGACGATGGCATCTGAAGCTGACCTACTTAACCAAGCAATCTTCGTGTCGTACGCAAAATCTACTATATAGCATCACTAATTCCACTATCCAAGTAATTAATATATATTGCAAAACAACAATGGCCCAAAAACTGATTCCTGTGGCACCTCACTAACTAATCAACCACACTCAGACTAGAGCTTTTATAATTCTGTGCTTATATTCCTATTTTTTGTGTGCTTTATTACTCAAGTAAGTTTAGACAGTTTCGCTATGATGACATGGGCTAAGGCGTCAAAGAGGAACAAATAAGGATGGAGAGAGAGAGAGAGAGAGAGAGAGAGAGAGAGAGAGAGAGAGAGAGAGAGAGAGAGAGAGAGAGAGAGAGAGAGAGAGAGAGAGAGAGATAAAGTTGCAGAGAGAAGGATAGAAACAGTAGGAGGGCAGTTTGGAGATCAAAGCTTTGTGCCAGACTCTATCAAAAGCTTTTGATATGTCTAATGCGACAGCAAAAGTTTCACCGAAATTTCTAAAAGAGGATGACCAAGACTCAGTAAGGAAAGCCAGAAGATCACCAGTAGAGCGACCTTGACGGAAGCCATACTGGCGATCAGATAGAAGATTGTGAAGTGACAGATGTTTAAGAATCTTCCTATTCAGGATAGATTAAAAACTTTAGACAAGCAAGAGATTAAAGCTATAGGACGGTAGTTTGAGGGATTAGAACGGTCACCCTTTTTAGGAACAGGCTGAATGTAGGCAAACTTCCAGCAAGAAGGAAAGGTAGAAGTCGATAGACAAAGTTGAAAGAGTTTGGCCACGCAAGGTGTAAGCACGGAAGCACAGTTTTTGAGAACAATAGGAGGGACTCCATCAGGTCCATAAGCCTTCCGAGGGTCTAAGCCACAGAGGGCATGGAAAACATCATTACGAATTTTGATTGAAGACATGAAATAGTCAGAGGGAGGAGGAGAGGGAGGGACAAGCCCAGAATCATCCAAGGTGAAGTTGTTAGCACAGGCCTGAGAGAAGAGTTCAGCTTTAGAGACAGAAGAGATGGCAGTGGTGACATCAGGATGAAATAGAAGAGGGAAAGATGAAGAAGTGAAGTTATTTGAGATGTTTTTGGCTAGATGCCAGAAGTCACGAGGGGAGTTAGAGTTTGAGAGATTTTGACATTTTCTATTTATGAAACGAGTGTTTGGCAAACTGAAAAGCAGACTTGGCATGATTCTGGGCAGAAATATAAAGTGCATGAGATTCAGATGGAAGGCTCAAGTACCTTTTGTGGGCAACATCTCTATCATGTATTGCATGAGAACAGGCTGTGTCAAACCAAGGTTTAGAAGGTTTAGGTTGAGAAAAGGAATGAGGAATGTACTATACGCCTCCATGCCAGACACTATCATCTCTGTTATGCGTTCAGCACAAAGAGATGGGTTTTTTGACATGGGTACAGTAATCATTCCAAGGAAGATCAGCATAATACCTTCTCAGGTCCTCCAACCTGGCAGAGGCAAAACGCCAGAGGCACCTTTGCTTAGGGGGATTCTGGTAAGGGATTGGAGAAATAGGACAAGATACAGAGATGAGATTGAGATCGGAGAAGCCCAACGGAGTAGATAGGGTGACAGCATAAGCAGAGAGATTAGAGGTGAGGAAGAGATCAAGAATGATTTGCGTATCTCCAAGACGGTCAGGAATACGAGTAGGATGTTGCACCCGTTGCTCTAGGTCATGGAGGATAGCAAAGTTGAAGGCCAGTTCACCAGGATGGTCAGTGAAGGGAGAGGAAAGCCAAATCTGCTGGTGAACATTGAAATCTCCCAGGATGGAGATCTCCGCGAAAGGGTAGAGGGACAGAATGTGCTACACTTTGGAAGTCAAAGAATTTACCATAGTCAGAGGAGTTAGGGGAGAGATTGACAGCACATATAAATTTAGTTCGAGAGTGCCCACGCTCTCGGAAGACTCGAGAGCATGGGCACGAGAGTAAGTTAAGTCATTGCGCACATAGACGCAACATCCAGCTATAGAACAAAAATGAGAATAGAGAAAATAGGAGAGAATAGAGAAGGGCTACTGTCAGTTGCCTTCAGTGAGGAAAAAATGAGGTTTAGTACAGGAGAGGTGGTGGTCCACACATCGAAAATTAGATGTGAGACCGCGAATGTTGCAGAAGTTAATGTAGAAAAAGTTGAGGGAGGTGTCAATACACAACACACACCGGGAAAGCGAGGCCACAACCCCTCGAGTTACATCCGGTACCTATTTACTGCTACGTGAACAGGGGCCACACATTTGCCTCGCCACTTACCGGGACTCAAACCCGGCCCTCTCGATTGTGAGTCGAGCGTGCTAACCACTACACTACGCGATGTGTGTGTGTGTGTGTGTGTGTGTGTGTGTGTGTGTGTGTGTGTGTGTGTGTGTGTGTGTGTGTGTGTGTGTGTGTGTGCGTGTCATGATACATGTATGAGAGTACCTGAATATAAATGGAGAACAATTACTACTGATGTTTCAATGCATGCGTGGGCCATAGTGTTTACAAATGGATGGCAATAAACCTTGATTAAGACAAAAATGTTCAATTACAACTTGAAACAGAAAAATGACACTCTCTCTCTCTCTCTCTCTCTCTCTCTCTCTCTCTCTCTCTCTTAATGGCTCTATCAATAAATCTTTATCATCTATCTACGAATCTATCTACCTACCTATCTAATACATCAATCAATCACTTCCTGTTCTTCATTACTTTACTATCGTATCTTTTCCTTCACTCCTACACGGTTTTACTGCACAATTTTCCATCCACACTCTCCCCTCACAACACTAATTCTCCCCAACTCTCTCTCTCTCTCTCTCTCTCTCTCTCTCTCTCTCTTTCTCCCTAAGCAGAAGAGAACGAAAAACAGACCAACTGCACTGAACCTCCTCCCGCTGTAACTAACGCTGAGATGGTCATACTAAAAGAAGGAGAGGCTGCGATCTACACCTGCACCACACCGGGCTACTCGTGGGTCTCCAGGGACAAGGAGAAGCTATCCCAGTGTTTCGAAGGGAACTGGACTGCGCTATTGGATATGTGTGATGAAGGTAAGGGTGGTGTGACTTGAGCAATGAGTGGGAATCAATGGAAAGATTAGAATGGAAGTGGAATAGGAAATAAGTGTTGCGGTTGAGGGGAATGAGTGAGGAATGGTAGAATTATAGCAATGGGATGGATATGAATGTGGTGGGTAAAAGGTAATGTAGCACTGGAGGGAGAAATATGAGTACGAGAGGGAAATTTGAATACTGGAGAACGATTGTGTGAAAGAACAAAGTGCAGGAGTGAAAGAAAAGGAACTATGATATTAAAACAATGGCTGAAGGAAAAATGAGTGATAGATAGACAGATAGATATTCAAAGAGTTATATACTGTAGATACACACTGTACATACATATATAGTACAGATAGATAAGTTAATTGATACTTCTACTGATAGACCAAAACATACATACTCGTACATACATACATACATACATATACACATCCATAAAAAGTTAAGAATGATATGACTGATAGTTCGTAAATGCACAGTACTTGAATATTATAAAGAATGGGTACATTGAAGCCAAGATCTATTAGGAAGGAGTAGGTCATCCATTTATTTGGTGACAATATATATACAACCATCAGTCGGCGTGTATCATGAGTCTGTCACTAAACATAAATCACAACGGAGATACATTTTTTTAGTAACACATAACAACATCGCATTAAATAAACTAGAATTACCAGTGAAAAAAATAGATCAATGAAAAATAGATGAAAAAATGCATAACTGACAGTGATAAAGTAAAAGATATCATAGTAACTGTGATAAAAAAAAAAAAAAAACGTAAGGAAATACAAACAGATAAAATGGTTGAAGGAAGTGGATGGATTGAAAGGATGTAAAGAATTGAATGGGTAAGAATGGATATGAAAGTCCTATGGATATTAGTAATGGAGAATCGGAGACAAAATGAACAGATGAGTAAAGAGGAAGGTAGATACACAAAATGAAGAGAAGGAAGGCAAGGGGGAAAAAATAAGATAAAAAACATAAGAGAGAGAGAGAGAGAGAGAGAGAGAGAGAGAGAGAGAGAGAGAGAGAGTATGAAAGAGGCGGTGGTGTAGAGGATAAGGTGGTCAGCGTGGGATCGAGCAGACATCCACGCGTAGGCTGGAATAGCACCACATACCACTTTTGAAGCTATGCGATTTGTCGATTGGTTTAAAGTTACCTACATGTCACCGTAATACCCAGGTTCTAGGTGGTTACACCAAAGATGCGCTTGGGTGGTGATATGGGCCCTAATATGGGCACCACTATAAATAAATTTGCCTGCGCCACTAATGGGAGGAAGCTTAACAGCGCTTCCCACATATATTATTCAAGTATGCCTACAGGCGCTATAGGCCATAACGTTAAAAAAAAAAAAAAAAAAACTAAGGAGGAAGAGAAAATTAAGCTTAGAATTTGAAGGAAGAGTAAAAAAAAAAAAAAAAATAGAAATGAAGGAAGAGAAAACCTAAGCTAAATATAAAGAAGAAATAGAAGGGTGAAAAAAATACGGGAGATTTAGAGAAGAATTAATTACGAGTGAAAAGAAAAGAAGAGAATGGAAAGAAAATACAGTCGATAAAACAGAGAAGATATGAGGAAATAAAATGAATATAGATGAAGCGAGAAAACCTGAGAAAAATAAACTGAAGAAAAGAGAAGAAACAATAAACAAAAAAGTAAAGTGAGGAGGAGGAAGAAATATGAGAGAGAGAGAGAGAGAGAGAGAGAGAGAGAGAGAGAGAGAGAGAGAGAGAGAGAGAGAGAGAGAGAGAGAGAGAGAGAGAGAGAGAGAGAGAGAGAGAGAGAGAGAGAGAGAGAGTGTGTGTGTGTGTGTGTGTGTGTGTGTGTGTGTGTGTGTGTGTGTGTGTGTGTGTGCGCGCGCGTTTGTCCTAACCTACCTACCAACTTATGTCTACCCTATAACCTCTCTCTCTCTCTCTCTCTCTCTCTCTCTCTCTCTCTCTCTCTCACAGATTGCCCCTTGCCCAGAGACTGCACCGATATCAATTCTTTAGGCCATACTACCGAAGGAGACTTCTTCATCTATCCTGCTGGCGAAAAAATCTATAATCCACTTAAGGTGAGGCCACGAAAGGAAAGGCATGAGCTGGGAGGATGAGTGAGTGGATATGATGACGAAGATGAAAGAGAAGTGGGAGAGAATGAGAATAACAGGGTGAAAGGAAGGAAGCCAAGGGAAGAAGGAGTGGGGAGGTTCAGTAACAGGGTGGAAGGAAGGAAGCCAAGGGGAGAAGGAGGGGGGAAGTTCAGTGATAAGTAAGTTTTGGTAGGTTTACTGGGGTTTTGAAGGATTTAATGGGGTTTTAATAGATCCAAGTGGGTTTCTGTGAATTTTTAGGTGAGTTTTGGTGGATATTTTTGTGGGTTTACTGGGGTAGAGAAATGAAGGAGGCAAGCAAATTAGAAAGAAGGAAAGACAGAGGAAATTAAATTGGAAAAGGGAGAAAGAGGAATGAAAAGAACAATGGAAAGTAACATTAAGAGGTGAGAAAATTAAAAAAGGGTACTAGGGAAGCAAAGACTAAGATAACTGGAAGGAAGAGGAGAAAGGAAGCAAAATTAAATGAAAGAAGAATACAAAAAGAACGAGGGAGGATATGAGAAAAGAAATAAACAGAGGAAGCAAAAGAAAGAAGGAAGGAAAGAAATAGAACAGAAGAGGAAACGAGGGAGAGAAGGGAAGTGAAGTGGAAAAAAGAGGAGGAGGTAAAGAAAAGAACGAGTGAAGGTGAGAAAAGGAAAAGGGTAGAAGAATTGAGGAAATGAGTAAATAAATGGATGAAGAGGAAGGAAATATAAAAAAAAAAGAAAGGAAGGAAGGAAAAATAGGAAGAAAATCGAAAAGAAAATGAAGGAGAGAGGAGGAAAAGGGAAGGGAAGAAAGAAGGGAAGTAGTGACTAAGTGAAAGAATGAAAGAACAAAAGAAACACAGAAAAGAAAGAAGAGCAGAAAAAAAAGATGTAGGGCACAAAGGAAAATAGAGATGGATGGATAAAAAAAAAGAAAAGAGAAAAAAAGAATAAAGGAGAAAAAAGTGACAAAGAGAGACAAAGACCAAAGAGAAAGCAAGGAAGACCGCGTGACACATGGCCACCTTTATATGAAGGTGAAAAATGAGTGTTGATGATCATGTTGTTATTATTTCCCTTCCTATTGATTGTACTCCGTGCTCCCGTGGCTCTGTTGACACGTATGGAGAGCTCAACTAAGCCACTATGTCATATTCTGTAGTAGTAGTAGTAGTAGTAGTAGTAGTAGTAGTAGTAATAGCAGTAGTAGTAGTATAATATAATTTGTAGAACTTATGGTGTTTATAATTTCTGCGGGTAAATAGAAGACTTAGTAGTAGAAAAGACGGCAAATACACACACACACACACACACACACACACACACACACACACACACACACACAGAGAGAGAGAGAGAGAGAGAGAGAGAGAGAGAGAGAGAGAGAGAGAGAGAGAGAGAGAGAGAGAGAGAGAGAGAGAGAGAGAGAGAGAGAGTTAATGTGTTGGACCGGCAAGAAACGGAGGCGGGAGGGAAGGTATGAGTGTGATAGTATACACACGAAACGGAGAGAAAAAAGGGAGAAAAGAATGTATATCAGTGACTAAATAATTAACGAACGAATAAGGGAAGGGACTGATGACTGTATCGTGCTGTATAGTCTTCCAGCACGACACACACACACACACACACACACACACACACACACACACACACACACACACACACACACACACGTTCACTTTGAAACTGCTGTAATGCTTATAATGAAGAAAGTAAAGTGATAGAGGGCAGGTAAAGAATGGCAGCGAGTGAGTCAGTGATGGAGATGGGAAGAAATGTAGCGCTAAAGTGTAAACAGTTATAAATTTAGACACAAAAGTTAATATTAATTTTCACGGAGATGTGTGTGTGTGTGTGTGTGTGTGTGTGTGTGTGTGTGTGTGTGTGTGTGTTTGCCGTCTTTTCTACTACTAAGTCTTCTATTTACCAGCAGAAATTATAAACACCACAAGTTCTACAAATAATATTACAACTACTACTACTACTACTACTACAATAATTTTTATTTTTATCATTATTACTATCATTATTATCATTATTATTATTATTACTATTTATTATTTTTACTACCACTACTACTACTACTACTACTACTATTACTACTACAGAATATGACATAGTGGCTTAGTTGAGCTCTCCATACGTGTCAACAGAGCCACGGGAGCACGGAGTACAATCAATAGGAAGGGAAATAACAACATGATCATCAACACTCATTTTTCACCTTCATATAAAGGTGGCCATGTGTCACGCGGTCTTCCTTGCTTTCTCTTTGGTCTTTGTCTCTGTCACTTTTTTTTTATCTCTCTTTTTTTTTTATCCATTCATCTCTATTTTTCTTTGTGCCTTACATTTTTTTTCTGCTCTGTATGTGTTGGCGCTTTTATTTGTTACCATATATATAGGCAATCCTCTAAAAATACACAGGACATAACTATTATCATCATATCATCGCTCTCTCTCTCTCTCTCTCTCTCTCTCCAGGTACACTGCCAGCTGTCCACCGAGGAGAGTGAGAAAGGCTGGCTCCTGGCTGCCTATACCAACCCTTCCAATAATCGCAATCCGTCCCGTACTGACCCGATGACTGGCATTGGCGAGATAGAGTCAGACAAGTCGCCTTACTTCATTGGTGCGTCACTAAGCACTGTGTTACCTGTGTCTTATCGTTCACTTCTATCAATGGGTTTGTTTTAAGATTTAATGTATTTTCTTAGCCTTAACTTTATTTTATTTTCATTCATTCATCTATCTATTTTTTATTTTCATTTATTTATTTATTTTTTTTTTTTTTTTGTTGCAGGGAGGGGGCTGAGTGTAGTGTAATGTTTCTTAAGGCGGCGTCACACTAGCACTTTTCCGTCTTCTTTTTCTGTCAATTTTCTGACGACTGTCAACTTTTGCAGACGGTGGCCGTCACACACAAGCTTGCTTCCGCCTTTGCCGCGCTTGTCGATTGTAAACAAACAAGGCTCCTCATTCACTCCAGCAAGCCGCGGCTTTTTTGCACCTTATAATGTAATCAGCTGTTCTGTGATCCCAAAGGCAACGGTGACCTCTAATACTCTCTATGAGAAATTCGTCAGTGTGTTTTGTACACTGCTCATCTTGGCCAGCTACTTGGAAGTTGCCTTGGAAATATTCAAAAGCGTCGCACATTCGCACTCCCTTGGAAATGTACACAAACAACTGAGGAACTTTTCATTGCTAGGCTAGAAGAAAAAAATATGTATACAAATATATATTCATCAACTCATTTAAATTTCTTGTCATGATAATAGCATTCTTCCGTTTAACAAAAAAAAAAATTTTTTAATAAAAGTGTTGATTAGAAACCATAGTTCTTATTTTGACTAAAAATTGGCGCTAGACGAAAACGATGCGTTCCGTCTGACTCAAGACGACGGAAAGAGTTGACAGAAGAGTAAAAAGACGACGGAAAAAGTGCTAGTGTGACGCCGCCTTTAGTGTATGCTCGCTCGCTCGCTCTCTCTCTCTCTCTCTCTCTCTCTGTGTGTGTGTGTGTGTGTGTGTGTGTGTGTGTGTGTGTGTGTGTGTGTGTGTGTTGTGACATGAAAATTGAGAAGAAAAGAAATACATAAGAAAGAAGATAACAAGAATGAAAAGATGAAGATGGAAGTAAGAAGGAGGATAATAAATGAAGAAACATGAGAGATATGAAAGCAGGTACCAAGATCATAAGACGCTATCACTAATCTGATAGATTAGTGATTTGGGCCGCCGTGGTGCAGTGGAACCATGCGTTCTTTGGGGTCCGAAGGGTCTCCAAGCGTACGGGTTCGAATCCTGTCCACGGTCCGAGTGTAGGTTGGGCTTCCTCACTCGGGGCAACGGTTTCCTGGCGGATGGGCTTTGAAATAGGAGGTACCTTAAAAAGTATCTCCTTTAGCCCATAAATTCCCGTGAAAAGCCCACATGGTATAAATAAAAAAAAAAGATCAGAAGTCCCGTGACCACCGAGGAGAACAACAAGAGGTGGTGAGTCATGACAAAACAAACACAACCGGAGACGAGCAGTAGATTACAAGAAGCTTCTGGAACCTTCTCCCCATATCTGGTGATAATCAGAGGTCGCCAGAAGTAAATGATATGGACGAGAGGTCAAGTAACGCGTGTATATTAGGAAGAGTAAGAGAGAGAGGGAGAGAAGCCGAGAGCGCCGAGAAGGCGAGAGACGACAGCGAGACAGAGCTGTCAAAATGGGCGCGCCACTTATCTCAAAATCAGTAAGTGTAGCCAGACAGTTGTAATGCAGGCACAGAAAATGTTGATGTCATATTTTGATAAAGGAAAAATGGTTATGTGTAGGTTATGTAGGGTGTTGTTTTTATTGGAAGGTAAATTGTAGGGTGTTAGGATGTATCTTATCTTTGAATTTAAATTGCGTGATTTGAGTTGGATAACGGGAATATTGTGAAGAAATCTGGAACATTAGAAGAAGTTTACGTGAAGAGAGAAATGTTGTTATCAATGAAGTTATTACGTGTAATGAATTTGAGTTCAAGATATAATGTGGCAGAATTTGAGGCATTTGAAGGTGGACCTTGCGTGAAGAGAGTGATGAAAATTTCGTGGTTTTCGTGTTTTCTTTGTTGTCGTAAGGGTCGTAAAGTGAAAATGTTTGTAAATAATATATTTAAGTAAAGTTAATAAAAAAAAAAATCAGAGGCGTTCCCTTGAACCCACAAAGCAGTCTTTATGATAAGGGACGCAACAAGATCGTGCAACTTGCAGACACGACATGAGTGTGTGTTTCACTGTTTGATCTGCTGCAGTCTCTGACGAGACAGCCAGACGTTACCCTACGGAACGAGCTCAGAGCTCATTATTTCCGATCTTCGGATAGGCCTGAGACCAGGCACACACCACACACCGGGACAAGGTCACAACCCCTCGATTTACATCCCGTACCTACTCACTGCTAGGTGAACAGGGGCTACACGTGAAAGGGGAGACACCCAAATATCTCCACCCGGCCGGGGAATCGAACCCCGGTCATCTGGCTTGTGAAGCCAGCGCTCTAACCACTGAGCTATCGGGTGTGTGTGTGTGTGTGTGTGTGTGAAATGTCTTCTCTTAATGCATTTCTTTCTTAATTAGAGGGAGTTGCTAGCGTGCTTTTTAACCAGGATTTTCTGTTTGTGTTTATGAATACATTTTCTTTTCCAAGGTTACTGTTTGGGGGTTGCAACTTTGTTCTCTAGCCATGGATTTCTCTTTGTGTTTATCATGCCTTCACTTTCCCTTCTTTCTCATCTTTTATGTATTTTTAATGCTCTGCATCGTTAAAGCTCTCGCACTTAATGTCTTCTGTAATTATCTTGTGTTATTATAGCTACTTGTCTATATATGTTTCTTATTCGCAGACTTAATTATTCTCACTTAGTCATGAAAGCTTTTGTTCTCTCTCTCTCTCTCTCTCTCTCTCTCTCTCTCTCTCTCTCACGCAGTTGATATTTCTATTTCTCACAAAATTTCTACAGTTCTGTACCACTTATCACTTAAATCTTCAGTTCATATCTCTGGAATACACTCTACATATTCGTATTTCTCGTAAGATCTCTTATTTTTGCTGCATTTCTAACGTTATATTTATACTTTCACCTCTCATCTCAACACACATGCTAACGCCTTTTGAGTTCCGTCCAGATTATCTATGTTTTGTCTTGCCTTCGTTGTTTCACTTCCTAATTCATTGCTAACTTCTTTTTGCAGGACTCAAACATCTCGTGGATCTCAACTGGGACAACGAATCTCCTCGACCCCTCGTGTTTCATGTATGTAGTAGTAGTAGTAGTAGTAGTAGTAGTAGTAGTAGTAGTAGTAGTAGTAGTAGTAGTAGTGGTGGTGGTGGTGGTGGTGGTGGTGGAAGTAGGAAGTGGAAGTAATAGTAGCAGCAGTGGTAGTGGTGTTATTATCATTATCATTATTATCATTGTCATCATTATTATCATTATTGTTATTAGCAATAGTAGTAGTAATAGTAGTAGTAGTAATAGTAGTAGTAGTAGTAGTAGTTGCAGCAGTACCAGTGTGCAGTAGCAGCAGTAGTAGTAGTAGTAGTAGTAGTAGTAGTAGTAGTAGTAGGCAGCAGCACCAGCACCAGTGGTGGTAGTAGTAGTAGTAGTAGTATTGGTGGTGTGGTGGTGGTGGTGGTGGTGGTGGTGGTGGTGGTGGTGGTGGTGGAAGTGGGAAGTGGAAGTGGAAGTAAAAGTAGTGGTAGTGGTGTTATTGTTGTTGCTGTTATTATTATTATTATTATTATTATCATTGTTATCATTATCATTATTATTATTAGCAATAGTAGTAGTAGTAGTAGTAGTAGTAGTAGTAGTAGTAGTAGCAGCAGCAGTGGTGGTAGTAGTAGTAGTAGTAGTAGTAGTAGTAGTAGTAGTAGTAGTAGTAGTAGTAGTAGTAGTAGTAGTAGTAGTAGAAGTAGTAGTAGTAGTGATACAATAATATGGAGAAAAGATGATCCTTGTCATGGGCGTGGTCCAGAATAACAAACTGAAGCGGTTTGCTCA
>NC_059286.1:3333181-3335681 GCF_017591435.1 Portunus trituberculatus
AAAATAATTACACATCAGTTCTAATGCACACTTCTTCTGCCACTCCTACAGAGAGGTCTTGCCCGGCGCTGATGGGCATAGACTTTGACCCGGTCTCGCACAACACGGAGGTCATCATGCCTGTGTCAAGGGCTCCGGGAAACACTGTAGAGTTTAACTGTACTAAGGAAATGTGGACAACAAGGGGAGGAATTGAGAGTGCTAGCAACATTGCCACCACGACGACGGTGATGCAAGAGCCAAGACGCACCTCAGCCGTTGTGGAATGTCTTGCTAATGCTACTGGAATGATGCCTGATTGGAATGATACACTAGAGCTGCCCTGTGTGTGTAAGTGTTGCAATGTTTCTTTCAGTGTTGATCGTTCTTTGGTTGACTCGTTTAGCTTTTAGGGATTGGGTTCTTTGTGGCCATAATTCTTCTTCACTTTTGTTGCTGTCAGTGTCTCGTGTGTGTGTGTGTGTGTGTGTGTGTGTGTGTGTGTGTGTGTGTGTGTGTGTGTGTGTGTGTGTGTGTGTGTGTGTGTGTGTGTGTTCACTTTAACTGTTATTTACTTTCATCTTGTGTTAATATTGATAACTCTTCTTCTCGTTCTTTTTATTCTTCCTCATGCTCATCTTTCCGCTCGTCTTTTTTGCCATCATCTTTCTTCTCCTCTCCCTCCTCATGGTCTTCTGTTTACTCGTCTTTGTCATCCTCTGCTTCTTCCCTCCTCCTCTTCTGTGCCTGTTTTTCCTTTTTTACTTATCATTCTTTGCTTCTTTTCTTTCTCCTTATTCTTCCATTCCACCACGTTCTCTTTTTCTACTCCTCTTCTTCATTCTCTAATTCTTTTTTTTCCTCCTCCTACTCCACCATGTTTTACTGTACTACCACATCTTCATCTTCTTTATCCTTTTCTCCTGCCTCAGTTACCTGCCCGGAGAACTACAATGAGACGGACAACGGAGAACACTGTCTTCGATTCCACCATTCCGGCGCTCACTTTGGCATTACATCAGCAGCCCTCGAGTAAGCAAGGCACCACACACACACACACACACACACACACACACACACACACACACACACACACACACACACGAATCATATATAAGGCGAAAGATTAATGATACTCTATACGTATAGAATTAGGTGACAAAAATGCCGTTTCTTCCTGTAATCTAACATATTCTTCCGTCAAACTGCTACCTGTCACATCTCGTCCCCTCAACTCTTACGCCTTCTTCAGGTGTCACAAGGACGGAGCTTCCCTCACACCGATAGACAGACTGGCCAACATCTCCCTCTTCGAACCTGACGTCTACTACTACACCGCCACCGTCAGGTAGTGTGTGTGTGTGTGTGTGTGTGTGTGTATTATTACAAATACACACAAGTAAATATGTTATGTAACTTATTCGTCAGAGCAACACACATGCATATACGTAGGTAGCCGTATACAAATTCCCTTACTCATAGATGAAAACGCAAGTATATAACGACGTCATTATGAACCAAAGTACAAACACATAAACTATAATAAGATAAATACCACATAATACCTAAACCTCCTTATCATGATTCCTCCTCCATTCTAATTTACCTCAAAAGACTGCATTGCAACTTATAGCTCCACTTACTGGTTATATTAAGAAGTACAAAACATTCATGCCACCCTCAGCTATGCAGCCGAGGGTGGCCCGCTTAGAGCCGCGGTTGTCCTCTCTGCTTCCTCTCTTGTCTCTCTCTGACCCAATCCTCTACAATTTCCCTTCAGGAACTTATGGGGCGTATCTTGACCCACACAACACGCCCCTCAGATGTACCATTCACCAATCAAGTACAAGCTCACGTGAACTCCACGTGTGGTATCAACAACATCCAAGAACGACAACAACATCACAAAATGTTTACCTGACCTGGGTTATCTGCCTGGGTCTGGCCTGGGTCTGGCCTGGGTCATAGCCCTGTTTCCTTTTGACTCTTGACCTACTGACATCCTTCTAATCCCTTTTATGGCTGGGTCCGACAAACACTCTGCGAACTGTACATACATCCATACTTTCTTTATTTCTTGTTTCTTCATATTCTGAATTATGATGTGGGCATTTGACAATGTGGGCATTCAACATGAGAGGAAGGAAAGAAAAATGAGACGAAAAGGGAAGAATTGGAAGAAGAATACGATGAAAATTGAATAAGGTAAGAGTAAATACGACAGAAAAGGAAGGAAAAACAAGATCAAATGGAAAAGATTGGAAGGAATAAAAGGCAAGTATATTCAAATTGAGTTATAATTTAGGTCATAATGAAGCTTCAAAGGATTATGAGGAAGCGCTACCTCTCCTGCTGAGAAACTAAGGAAAAAAAAGCAGCAATGTCTGGAATGAAGACTTTCATATCTAATGCTTACCTATACTTCCTCTTGCTGGGATACATTATTTTAACCATTCTCTCTCTCTCTCTCTAGCTTGGTGTCCCGATGATTACAAGACATACCAAGGACTGTGCTTTAAGG
>NC_059286.1:3340681-3400681 GCF_017591435.1 Portunus trituberculatus
CATTTAGACAGATGTCCTTTATTAGTTTTTTTTTTCATGTCCTCGGAGATGATTACTTGTGGTCACCTTTATCAACTCTCTGTCCAATATGTCAATCTTGTTCACCAATTTATACATAGTTATCATGTCTCCTCTTGTTCTTCTCTCTTCTAATGTGGTCAGCCCCAGTTCCCTCAGCCTTTCCTCATAGTCTAACTCCCTGAGTCCTGGTACCATCCTTGTTGCCAGCCTCTGTACCCTTTCCACCTTCTTAACATTTTTCTTCATATGCAGTGACCAGACACAAGCTGCATATTCTAACTGGGGTCTTATTAAGGTACATAATATCTTCTTCATCATTCCTTCATCTAGGTAGTGGAATGCAAGGCCAATATTTTGAAGCATGTTATATGTTTTCCAAAAAATCTTGTTAATGTGTTTCTCCGGTGACAAAGTGTTTTGCACGGTTACTCCTAAGTCTTTCTCCTCATTGGTCTCTTCAATTTTCTCATCACCCAGCCTGTAATCCCAGTTTGGTCTGTATCTACTTCTTCCCATTTTCATAACATGGCTCTTGTTTATATTAAATTCCATCTGCCACTCCTTACTCCACTCATATATTTTATCAAGATCTTCCTGTAACTTGTTACAATCTACCACATTCTTTACTCTCCTCATAATTTTAGTATCGTCCGCAAACATATTCATGTAACTGTCAATTCCTACTGACATATCATTAACATAAATAAAAAACATGATGGGACCAAGCACTGACCCTTGTGGAACTCCACTGGTTACCTTCTTCCACTCGGACTTCCTTCCTCTCACCACTGTTCTCATTTCTCTTCCCACTAAGTAATTTTCCATCCATTTTGCTAGTTTATCACTTACTCCTCCAATCTTCTTTAGTTTCCACATCAGTCTATTGTGTGGTACTTTATAAAAAGCCTTTCTCAAGTCCAGGTAGATAGCATCCACACATCCCTCTCTATGTTGTAATATGTCAGTCACTCTTGAATAAAAACATAATAAATTGGATACGCACGATCTTCCTTTTCTGAAACCAAACTGCCTTTCACTCAGTAACAATGAATAATAATAACAATGATAATAATAATAATAATAATAATAATAATAATAATGATAATAACAACAACAATAATAATAATAACAATAATAATAATAATAATAATAATAATAATAATAAAAATAAAAACAAACTTAGTACTCCTCTCACTCCCACAGCCTGTACAGAAGACCCATCCTCAGCCCCAGACAACGCCACCTTAATGCATCCAGTTCTGAACCATCGCTACGGTACCATTATTAACTACAGGTGAAGTTCTCTCTCTCTCTCTCTCTCTCTCTCTCTCTCTCTCTCTCTCTCTCTCTCTCTCTGAAGGGAAGAGACTAGAAAAAAAAGTACTATTGTATATATCAATTGTCAGTATTTCTACGCATAAATAAAAACTGTCATAGATCTAACCTAACCAAACCTGCCATCAACACTCTTCTCCCTCCCTACAGCTGCTACCCTGGTTACTTTGTGCTGGGGGACATGTCATGGTCTGAGCAGTGGGCCAAGTGCTCTGGAGAAATGGGTGGCTGGGAGTATTCCTACAACAATGAGGAAAAATCTTTCTTTGACTGCTCCCCAGTAGAAGGTAAGGAGTGAAGAGAGAATGGCTAATGAATTGATACTTTGATGGTAAAACAGACAGAACAAGAGAACAGACTTAAATTCTTGCCATCAGGAAGTTTCAACCCTTATCCTTTACTTTTAGATGACCCTTTTGATCTTCCTTTAGGGACTGGCACCTCAAGGGGTCTTTTTTTCCTTTTAACACCCTTAGCCTGTACCCCACTGACATAAAAAAAGAGGGAATGAAGGGATGAAAATTACTGAAGGGGAAAGGTGATACATGCCTGTAAGTAATGAGATGGGAAGAAGTTCTGAAATAAGAAAAGGCTGAAATGAAATAGATATACTCTAATATAATCTCTCTCTCTCTCTCTCTTTTTCTCTCTCTCTCTCTCTCTCTCTCTCTCTCTCTCTCTCTCTCTCTCTCTCTCTCTCTCTCTCTCTCTCTCTCTCTCACACACACACACACACACACACACACACACACACACACACACACACACACAGTATGCAATGAGATCACCATTTTGGACATTGTTGGCCCTTGCCCCAACGTCACCTACTCTACTGACCACCAGTACCTCAACGGCTCAATCACCATCATCTGCCCAGCTGACGTCACCACCACCTTTGGTAATGACACACAGATTACCACCTGCTCTTTCCAGAATGGCACGTATGGCTATTACCCCCAAGTCATTCCCTGCGATGGTAAGTGAAGTAATGATTAACCCTTTGACTGCCACATGGTACACCTTTCCCTAATCACCAATCACTCTGAGACATCTTTACTTCTTCTACAGTTGCACCCAATCTCTTATAGTTAAGAGATTGTCTGTTGGAGTAGGCAGAATTTGCAAATGTATTCTTTTCATTGCTAACATTCTTGTATATGGTTATAAAAGCTTCATACATTACTTTTGTTCCAGTTAATTGTTTTGTATTATAAAGAAAGGGTTAAGATAAGGATGGGGCAAAAAGTGATAGGTTTGCTTGATAGAGTGAGAAGAAAACAAAAAGAAAGAAATAGTTCTCAAATAGGAAGGGTTAGATGACTAGAATACATTAGAAGATTGTCAATGCAGGAACAATAGGTGCCTTTCAAAATTATACAGTACATTAATTTTTGCATGAAACATGATAGTGTATAAATGAAGACAAAAGTGTATAGTGAGTGGTAGGGAAGCACAAGTTGAGGCAAGGTACTATTTTATTTCAGGGAATAAAATACCTTGCCTCTACTTGTGTTTCCCAATCACTCACTTTACAAACTTGAGATTACTTATCACTCCCTTTGTTGTCAACAGTATTTTCAACATTATACTCTTAATTATTACTAACAGACCAGTCCACCAAACTGAAAACCCATAACCCATAAGCTTATCTCATTAAATTAAACTAGAACCAAGAAATCTGTGTTTTATATTTTTATGTAACAACATTTATCTTTCTCTCTCTGCACTTCTCATGTGTGTGACAGTCAGATTACTATATAAGTACACTACCACAGATCCATTATGACCTGTATTCATACTTTTTCTCTCCCTGCACCAGTTTGTGACAGCCAACCTATGTACAAAGGACACAACATCAGCTGGAATGAGAACCAGACTTATGTGGTCGGAGACCGAGTGAATGCCACCTGTTTGGAGAACTACCGGGGAGCACAGGGCCAGGAGGAGCTGCAGATGGTGTGCTCAGGGAATGGCTGGCACAAGACAAGCTATTGCCACCCTGGTATGTGTGTGGTATTTAACTAGTTGTATTTACCTAGTTATAGTTTTACAGGGCCTGGGCTTTATGCTCTGTGGCCCTGTCTCCATATCTACACTTATCCAATCTTTCCTTAAAACTGTGTACACTCGTTGCAGACACTACTTCTTCGTTCAAACTGTTCCACATCTCAACACATCTTTGCGGGAGACTATACTTTTTAATATCTCTTAGACATCTTCCCTTCCTCAGTTTCTTACTATGCAATCTTGTGCTTCAACTGGCATATCCTTCTCTCAGGATCAGATACTCATTGCCCACTTGGTCCATTCCATTGATCAATTTATAAACTTGTATGAGATCCCCTCTCTCCCTTCTCTGTTCCAATGTTGGAAGATCCATAACCTTTAGTCTCTCCTCATATGTCATCCCTTCAAGTTCTGGGACCATTCTTGTAGCCATTTTTTGTAGTCTCTCCAGCTTCCTAATATGTTTCTTTTTGTAAGGGGTCCACACTACTCCTGCATATTCCAATCTGGGTCTTATTATAGTACTTATCAGTTTCTTCATCATTTCTTTGTCCATATAATGAAATTCTATTCCAATATTCCTTAGCAAATTATGTCTCTCTGAAAATTCTATCAATATGGCTTGCCGGTTGATTATTTTCTTTCATCGTCACTCCCAAATCCTTTTCCTTTTTTACTTTCTCCAGTTCTACTCCTTCTCCCATCTTATAGATTCCCACGGGTCGTCTTTCACTCTTTCCCATTTCCATGACATGGCTTTTGTCCATATTGAATTCCATCTCCCACTTTTTTACTCCATTCCCTGATCTTATTTAGGTCTTCTTGCAGTATTTCACAATCCTCTTTTTGCTTATAACTCTGCACAGTTTCGCATCATCCGCAAACAGATTTATGTACCTGTTCACTCCTTCTGGCATGTCATTTATATATATATAAATGAGAAAAAGTATTGGTGCCAATACTGACCCTTGTGGCACTCCACTTTCTACTGCTCTCCACTTGGACTTCATATCTTTGACTACCGTCCTTATTTCTCTCCCCCGTCAAATAATTTTCCATCCATCTCAAAGTGCTTTTAAACCACCCTTCTCCTCTAATTTCCACAGCAACCTTTCATGTGGCACTTTATCAAATGCCTTTTTTAAATCGAAGTAAATACAATCAACCCATCCCTCTCTCTCTTGTACCCCGTCAACTATTCTAGAGTAGAAACTCAGTAAATTTGTTACACACAACCGACCTTTTCTAAAGCCAAATTGGCTATTTGATAATAATTTGTTGTCTTCAAGGAACTCTATCCATTGTTTCTTTATTATTCTTTCACACATCTTACATATCATACTAGTTAATGATACCAGTCTGTAATTTAGAGGTTCTTCCTTCCTTCCGCTCTTATATATGGGAACCACCTCCGCTCTTTTCCATTTTACTGGTTCTGTTCCATTTTCTATTGAGCATTTAATGATGTTGTGTATAGGTCTTGCTAGTTCTTCCCTACATTCTTTCAGTATTCTGTCTGAGACTTCATCTGGTCCCATTGCCTTTTCTTCATCCAGTTCCTTCATTAACTCTTTTATTTCAAGCTTGGTTACTTTAATCTCTTCCATATAGATGGTCTTTATTTCCCATGTGGTCTTTCAAAACTTATTATTTAACAGTTCTGCCATACTTTTTGGGTCTTCCACCATCCCATTTTCTCTTTTTAACCTTTCTATTGTTTCTTTTTGTCTTATTTTTCCATTTATGAATCTGTAAAACAATTTCGGTTGCTCCTTGCATTTTTCAACTATGTCCTTTTCGTAGATCCTCTCCTCTTCCTTCCTCACTTTAACATATTAATTTCTTGCTATCTTGAAGTTTACCTTATTTACTGCATTTCTATTTCTCCTCCACCTTTTCCATGCTCCATCTCTTTTCTCCTTTGCCCTGGCACACTTTGCGTTAAACCAATCTTTTTCCTTCTTCTATATTTCGGGACATATTCCCTGACTCCTGTTTTGTATATTTCCAAAAATAAGTTATATTTTTCTTGCACCCCCTCAGAGTTTTCCATCTCCTCCCAGTTAACGTATTTGAAATAGTTCTTGAGATTCTCAATATCAGCCTTTCTGTAATTTAATTGGCCTCCTTTGTATGATTCATCTCTATCTTCTTTTCCCTCTTCTATATCCATTTCTAATATTACATGATCACTCTTTCCCAATGGGCACTTATATCTTATATCATCATTCATTTGTATAGCCCTTGCAAAAACCAGGTCTAATCTTGCTGGCTCATCGTTTCCTCTGAATCTTGTGTTTTCCTTTACTTTTTGATCCATCATGTTATCTATCATTAGGTTTAGGAATCTTTCTCCCCAAGCTTCTTCCCCCATACCACTTTCATAATTTTCCCAGTCCACGTCTTTACAGTTGAAGTTTCCTACTAACACCACTTTTTTCCTTTCTTTAATGACTCTCGTTAGACTCCTTATAGTGTCATCTATCATATCTTTATATTCTCAGTTGGTTCATGCATTCGTTTTTGGTGGTACATATGTTGTGTGTGTGTGTATTTACCTAATTTACCTAATTGTAACATACAGGAAAGGAGCTACGCTCGTACTGTCCCATCTCCATATCTACTAATGTCCAACTTTTTCTTAAAATCATGAATATTCCTTGTTGACCACTTCCACGTCTAAACTATTCCATGCTTCCACCCTTCTATGAGGGAAGCTATATTTTTCACATCTCTCCTATAAGTGGCCATTTTAGTTTTTCCATGCCCTCTCGACATTCTTTCATTCCACATACACAGATCTTCCCTATCCATTTTTTCCATGCCAATCATCACTCTGTATATTGCTATCAGGTCTCCCTTTCTCTTCTGTTTTCCAGGGTCGGAAGTTGCATTCTGTTCAGTCTGTCTTCATAAGTCAAATCTCTTAAGTCAGGCACCATTTTGTTGCAGCCCTCTGTACTTTCTCTAGTTTCCTTATGTGTTTCTTTAAGTTCGGAGCCCACTGTATTGTTGCATATTCAAGCCTCGGTCTTATCATTGCAGTAATTATTTTCTTCATCATTTCTTCATCTAAATATCTGAACGCCACTCTTATGTTCCTCAATAAGTTCAATACTTCTCCAATTATTTTGTTTATATGTCTCTCTGGCGATAGGTCATTGGTAATTGTCACCCCAAGGTCTTTTCTTCATGACTGGTTTTATGTCTTCATTTCCTATCTTGTACATACTCCTGATTCTTCTTTCACTCTTGCCAAACTCTAATTTCTTGCATTTTGTCGTGTTGAACTCCATTTGCCATGTACAGCTCCATTTCCATATTCTGTCCAAGTCTTCCTGGAGTAGTTCGCAATCTTTGTCACATCTCACTTTTCTTAACAATTTTGCATCGTCTGCAAATAGGCTCACATAACTGGACACCCCATCCACCATGTCATTTATGTAGACCGCGAACATTACTGGTGCCAACACTGATCCCTGTGGAACTCCACTCTCCACCAAGCCCCATTCTGATGGTCTGTCCTTAATTATTGTTCTCATTTCTCTTCCTACCAAAAGTCTTCCATCCATTTTAGTAAACTGCCATGCACTCCTCCTACCATTTCAAGTTTCCAGATCAGTCTCGGTGTGGTACCTTATCAAAGGCCTTTTTAAATCCAGATATATTCCATCAGCCCAACCATCTCTTTCCTGTATTACATCTATCACCCTCGAATAGTAACATATCAGGTTTGTCGTGCATGAACGCCCTTTTCTAAAACCAAATTGACACTCACAAAGTATGTCATTTTCTCCAAGAAGTCTGTCCATCTATTCTTCACCACCCTCTCACACATCTTAGCTACCACACTTGTAAGTGACACTGGTCTATAGTTCAATGGGTCTCTCTTGTTACCTGATTTATAAATTGGGACAATGTTAGCTCTTTTCCAGTCTTGGGGCACTACACCTTCCCTTAATGAGGCATCAATTACTTCACAAACTTTTTCTGCCAGTTGCTCCTGCATTCTCTTAAAATCCATCCTGATACCCCATCAGGTCCCACAGCTTTTCTCACTTCTAAACTCCCCATCATATTCTTGATCTCCTCCACAGTTACTTGAAACTCCTTCATAATCCCTTTCTGTTCCATTACCAGTGGTTTGTCAAAAGCAGTCTCCTTTGTGAATACCTTCCGAAAGCATCCATTCATAGCCTCTGCCATTTCCTGGGATCCTCACTGCATACTCCATTTACTTCTAAACTTTCAATACTTTCTCTATTTTTGATGTTGTTGTTCACATGTCTGTAAAAAGCCTTGGTTGGTCTTTACATTTATCAATTATATCCTTTTCTTGTTTCTTTCTTTCTTCTCTTCTAATCAACACATATTCATTTCTTGCTCTTTTGTAACTTTCCCACTGCTTAATCCGTCTTTTCCTTCTCCACCTCTTCCATGCATCCTCTTTTCTTGTTCTAGCCTTTTCACATCTATCGTTAAACCAGTCCTGCTTTCCAACTTCTCTATGTTGTCTTATTGGTACAAATTTTTCTCACCTTCTTTGTATATTTTTATAAATTCCTTCCACTTTTCATTTGCTCCTTAGCACTCTTGAATTTCATCCAATTTGTCTCTTGAAAGAATTTCTTTAGGTTTCCAAAATCTGTCTTGGCATAATTCCATCTTCCCACTTTATATTCTTCATTTCTTCTAGATTTCTCTTCATCTATCACCTTGAACTCCAAAACTGCATGATCACTCTTTGCTAAAGGGCACTCCACCCTCATCTCCTCAATGACCATTGGCTCTGTACTAAAGACCAAGTCCAGTCTTGATGATGCTCCCTCTCCTCCAAACCTAGTATCTTCTTTGACCCACTGAGTTAACACATTTTCCATTGCCAGTGTCAATAGTGTATTTCCCATGTTGTCTCTGATCCTTCCATTGACCAGTCCTCCCAACACACCTCTTTACAATTAAAATCTCCCATCATTATAGTTCGTTCACAGCCACCCAACATTTCTTCCAGACATGTTCCTGTATCTCTTATCATTTCTTCATATTCCTGTACTGACCATGCATTTGTCTTAGGTGGTACATACACCACTATGTAGTGCCTCTTTTTTCCTTCATTAGTTTCTGCTCTGATCTTTAGCACTTCTGCCTTTCCCATACCTTCTTTCACTTGATCCACTTTTATATCTTTTTTAACCAGCAACATCACTCCTCCTCCCATCTTACCTACTCTATTTCTTTTCCAAACATTATATTTCCCTTCTCCAACCATCATCAGGTCTTCTCTCTCTCTCCCAGTTTTGTTTCAGTAAGACCCACAATATCTGGGTTCTTATCCCTCAAGTAATCGTTGAGTTCTAAAATCCCCGATATCACTCCATTTACGTTGGAATACATTACATGTGTGTGTGTGTGTGTGTGTGTGTGTGTGTGTGTGTGTGTGTGTGTGTGTGTGTGTGTGTGTGTGTGTATTTACCTAGTTGTATTGTACAAATCTCATAGTGTCCTGTCTCCATGTCTCCATTTATCCAATTTTTCTTTAAAGTTATGCACATTATGTGCTGTAACACCTTCATTACTCAATGCATTCCACTTTTCCACTATTCTATGTGGAAAACTGTATTTTCCAATATCCTTTACACACTGCCTAATCCTAATCTTTACATGTCCTCTTGTCCTTCCAACATCTTCTACCTGTCACTAGCACCTGGTCTTCCTTGTCTATCTTTTCAATGTCATTAACTATTTTTTACATTGTTATTAGGTTGCCTCATTCTTTTCTATCTTGTAAGGTTGGCAGTCCCATTTCCTTCAGTCTATCTTCATATGTTAGGTCCTTTAGTTCCAGCAGCATCTTTGTAGCTATCTTCTAAATCCATTCTAATCTTCTTATATATTTTTTAGAGCTCAGTGACCACACCACTGCTGCATATTCTAGCTTTGGACTTATCATACTTGTGATGATTTTTTCATCATATTTTTGTTGATTAATTGAATATGCTACTCTTATATTAGTCAACATTTTATATGATAATCCAAATATCTTGCTTACATGTTTTTCGGGGTTCAGATTTTCCTGTATAATCACTTAATCACTCCCAGATCTTTTTCCTCTTTAGTTTTTATTTTTTGTTCTTCTCCTATCAGATAGTTCCATAACAGTCTTCTTTTGCTCTTTCCTAGTTCCATTACATGACATTTCTTGGCATTGAACTCCAATTTCCACTTCTTATTCCACTCAGATTTTAATTATATCTTCCTCTAACAGCAAACAGTCCTCCTGGGTTTTGATAACTCTTGGTAGGTTTGCATCACCAGCAAATAAATTAATATAACTGTTTACCCCATTGTGAATGTCGTTTACATATATCTGGAACATAATGGGGGCTAACACTGAACCTTGTGGCACTCCACTTGTTACTTTATCCCAAGATGAATATGTATCTCTGATCACAGTTCTCATCTCCCTGTTGTTCAAATAATCCTTTATCCAGTCTAACAAAGTTCCTCACAGTCCTCTTATGCTCTCTAGTTTCCAAAGTAGTCTGCTGTGAGGGACTTTATTAAAACCCTTTTTTATGTCCAGGTATACTGTGTGTGTGTGCGTGTGTGTATTTACCTAGTTGTATTATACAGGGTTTGAGTGGGGCTCATAGTGTCTTCTTTATGTCTCCAATTATCTAATTTTTATTTAAAGTTATGTGCATTATATGCTGTAACAACTTCATCACTCAATGCATCCCACTTTTCCACCGTTCTATGTGGAAAATTGTATTTTCTAATACCCTTCACACACTGCCTCATCCAAATGTTCTTTGCATGTCCTCTTGTCCTTCCAGCTTCTTCTGTCTTCCTTGTCTATCTTTTCAATGCCATTAACTATTTTATACATTGTTATTAGGTCTCATTTTCTTCTATCTTGTAAGGTTGGTAGTCCCATTTCCTTCAGCCTTTCCTCATATGTTAGATTCTTTAGTTCCAGCACCATCTTTGCAGCAATTTTCTGAATTCATTCTAATCTTCTTATATTTTTTTTCAAGCACAGTGACCTCACCACTGCTGCATATTCCAATTACAGATGTATCATGTTTGTAATAAATTTTTTCATCATATCTTTGTCCAGGAATTGAAATGCCACCCTAATATTAGTCAATGTTTTATATGCTAATCCAAATATCTTACTTAATTGTTGTTTTGTTGTTCAGATTTTCCTGCATAATCACTCCCAGATCTTTTTCCTCTTTAGTCTTCATTAGCTCTTCCTCTCCCATCAGATAGTTCCATATGGGTCTTCTCCTATTCCTTCCTAATTCCATTACGTGACATTTCTTGGTGTTGAACTCTAACTTCCACTTCTTACTCCACTCATAAATTTTGTATATATCTTCCTGCAACAGCAAACAGTCTTCTCGAGTTTTGATTACTCTTAGCAATTTTGCATCATCAAACAAATTAATATAACTGGTACCCCATTTTGTATGTCATTTACATATACCTGGAACATAATGGGGGCTAACACTGACCCTTGTGGCATTCCACCTTTTACTTTACCCCAAGACGAGTATATACCTCTGATCACAGTTCTCATCTCTCTGTCCTTCAAGTAATCCCTTATCCAATCCAACAAAATTCCTCAGTCCTCCTATGCTCTCCAACTTCCAAAGTAGCTTAATAAGTTCAACACATGACCTTCCTGTCCTGAACCCAAATTGTCTGTTCAATATAACCTGTCCTCCTTCTACATATTTAACCCATTTTTCTTTGATAATTTCACACATCTTCCTCACAAGACTTGTAAGTGACACCAGTCTGTAATTCAATGGCTCAGTTGACTTTCCTCCCTTGAATACTGGGATTATGTTGGCTCTCTTCCATTCCAGTGGTACTCTCCCTTCTTTTAATGAACTTGTAACCATTTCCCAAACTGGATCTAACTGCTGCTGTTTACATTCCTTTAGTTCCCAGCCTGATACACCATCCAGCCCCATTGCTTTTCTGACATCCAAATTCTCTAGTAGTCTTCCAATATATCCTTTGTGCAATATGATTTCCTGCAGTCCTTGGCAGTGCAATGTCCTATCTGGTTCTGTAAATTCCTCTTGTTCAGTGAACAGTTTTGAAACTCTTATTTATTATTTCACTCATTTCCTTTGCTTTTTGGTATGTCTTTCCTCCTTTAATTAATTTTTCTATTGTTTCCTTATTCTTCATCTTACCATTTATAAATTTGTAGAAAAGCTTGGGTTAATCTTCACTTTTTCGCATCACATCTTTCTCAAAGTTTCTTTCTTCCTCTCTCTTTACTCTAATATATTCATTTCTCACATCCTTATACTTTTGTTGGTTGTTTTCATTTCTCTGCTTTTTGAGTTTCTTCCAAGCTTTATCTTTTCCTTTTAGCTTCTATGCATCTGGCATTGTACCAAGCATGTTGTATTGTCCTTCCGTTCTTAGTGTTCCTCCATTCAATATCGACAAGAAATTTTTTTAACTTTTCAAAATCTGCTCTTGCATAATTTAATCTTAGAAAAATGAGACCTCCCTTCTTCTCTCTCCACTCCACAGCCTGCCCGGACCCAGTAGAGCCCGGCGCTAGCATCACCCTGGACAACCCCCAAAATGTCTCGTTTGTCGGCGACACTGTCACCTACACCTGCTCCCCCGGCACAGTCTTGCCTCAGGTGGGGAGACCCTTTCACCTTTACTACCCTATACTTTCCACTTTAAATTGATATCTAATTATCAAATGTCTTTCCCTGTGATTTGTTTCAAAATCTAAGCAAGTATTATACTGAAGCATAAACCTGACATTTTTGTATTTTTTCATCACATGCTACTCCTCCACTGTAGACGTTCCCCGAGGTGAAGAGCGAAAGAGTAATGACATGTAAGGAATTTGGCCGCTGGGCACGATGGCTGAAAAATCCTTACTGCGCTAAATGTGGGTAGTATATTGGTGAACTCCTGTTACGTCCTTACTTTTGACTACTACTATGCTACCAATCATTCTGCATCCTGTCAAGCAACGTTTTCTATTTGTCCTTCTTTCCACCTGTCACATCAAACTTCACCTTTCATTATACTGTACCTTCAAGTTAAGCATCAGGCTGAGTATATATCTACATACCTATCTATTTAGTAACTTCAATGTTATTCATGTCTTCAAGTTGAGCACTAGGCAAGGTACTTTATCTACAGATTCATTCACAAATCTGTCAATTGATACCTGTGTGTTTCAGTGTGCATGACAGACCCGCCATCTAATCCACATCCATTTGAGGTCCCCTTTGCTGCCCCTGTCATCTCCAACTGGGACAGTTACACCAGGGAAGTTGGAACAGAGGTAATGGCAATGTAATACACAGATCATGGAAGCACAGCAAATGTAACACAGCAACAGAACATACGTAGTCATAAATGTGTTACATAGGAACATGCATACACAACATAGGACAAGTAATAAGCACACAAACAGGCTGGAACACAAAAATAAAAACAAAAATAATCAGGAACATAAAAATCATAAGAAAAACAAGCAGGCACAGATAATTAATAACAAAAAACAAGTACAGTAATACTCTGCTTAACGAACAGGATAGGGGGTGTCAAAGCAGTTCGTAGAGCGAAAATCCGTTAAACGAACATTTGTTAAGTGGAGTATTACTGTATAGAAACAAAAAATGAACAAAAAACATAGAAACAAAAAAAATGAACAATAAAAAATAGCCCAAAATACAAAAAAAACCCAAGGAGAGAAGCAAGAACAGAAAAAGTGACAACCAAAACAAGTAGGAACACAAAGGTTAAAGCCAATGAAAAAACAAAGAAGAAAAATGGAGCCACAATAAGAGATAACAAAAGGAACACAACCTCAAGTAGAAAACAACATAAGCAACTTAAAAGATCTAATTTTAAAGCAAAGGTACAAAATTTTAAACTTATGTGACAACTGCTTCTTGAATTCCTCTCTCTCTCTCTCTCTCTCTCTCTCTCTCTCTCTCTCTCTCTCTCTCTCTCTCTCTCTCTCTCTCTCTCCCTTTCTCTCTCTCCCCAAGGTTGAGCTGGAGTGCACAGATGGCCGACTGCTTCCCTCTCTGCAGTCCAGCATGACAATTGAGTGTGGTGAGGATGAGACATGGACAGAAGTGGATATTAACTCTCTCATCTGCAGGCGAGGCAAGTCTGGACAGTGTATCGGAAATCAAGTGTTCAGAAGCTTCAATAGAAAATAAAGATGATCTCAATGGTGTCAAAGGAATTTAATGAAGAATAAAGGGTGGTTAAATACTGTTATGAAAGATTTAGTAAGGAAGCAATAGGATTATAAGGGTCTTGGAGATTTGAGAGGGCAAAATGTACTCCTTTTAGTACTTTTTCTTTTGAAGATTCATATAAACAAAAGTAAACATCATAAATACTAGAAAATTTCAAAATCCACTCCATTTTAATAAATCTGTTTTTGTAGGAGCATATAAACATTTCACATATAACTTCTAATAAAAAGAACTATTAAATGATGAAATGAAAGGAATTAATGTTTGAGATTCTACACTTCACACCTTTTCTACATGTGTCTAAATTACAGTGGCACAAGAGGAACCCCCACAACCCCCTGGCAGTGAGATAGAGAGCTCCACACCTGACAACTACTGGGAGGGGGATGTGGTAAGCTATAGCTGCCCTCCTGATCAAATGTCCCTCACTGGCAACACCACCACCACTGCTTACTTTAATGGCTCCCACTGGCTGCTGGATGACCCGGGCTTCAGCTGCCATAACGGTGTGTGTGTGTGTGTGTGTGTGAGAATGTGTGTGTGTGTTTCACTGTTTGATCTGCTGCAGTCTCTGACAAGACAGCCAGACGTTACCCTACGGAATGAGCTCAGAGCTCATTATTTCCGATCTTCGGATAGGCCTGAGACCAGGCACACACCACACACCGGGACAACAAGGTCACAACTCCTCAATTTACATCCTGTACCTACTCACTGCTAGGTGAACAGGGGCTACACGTGAAAGGAGACACACCCAAATATCTCCACCTGGCCGGGGAATCGAACCCCGGTCCTCTGGCTTGTGAAGCCAGCGCTCTAACCACTGAGCTGTGTGTGTGTGTGTGTGTGTGTGTGTGTGTATTTACCTAGTTGTAGTTTTACAGGGCCTGGGCTTTATGCTCGTGTGGTCCCGTCTCCATATCTACACTTATCCAATTTTTCTTTAAAACTATGTACACTCTTTGCTGATACCACTTCCTCACTCAAACTGTTCCAAGTCTCAACACATCTTTGCAGAAACTAAATTTTTAATATCTCTCAGACATCTTCCTTTCCTTAGTTTCTTACTATGCGATCTTGTGCTTCTAAAGTCATATTCTTCTCTCAGGATCAGTTTCTCATTATCCACTTCATCCATTCCGTTAATCAATTTATAAACTTGTATCAGATCCCTCTCTCTCTTCTCTGTTCCAGGTTGGTAGATCCATTGCCTTTAGTCTCTCCTCATATGTCATCCCTTTAAATTCTGGAACCATTCTTGTAGCCATTTTTGTAGTCTCTAATTTTCTTATGTTTTTCTTTTATGGGGGTCCACACAACTCCTGCATATTCCAATCTAGGTCTTATTTTAGTACTTATCAATTTCTTCATCATTTCCTTGTGTGTGTGTGTGTGTATTTACCTAATTGTATTTACCTAATTGTAACATACGGAAAAGAGCTATGCTCGTGTTGTCCCGTCTCCATATCTATTAATGTCCAGCTTTTCTTAAAATCATGAATATTCCTTGCGTTGACCACTTCCACGTCTAAACTATTCCATGCTTCCACCCTTCTATGAGGAAGCTATATTTTTCACATCTCTCCTATAAGTGGCCATTTTAGTTTTTCCCATGCCCTCTCGACATTCTTTCATTCCACATACACAGATCTTCCCTATCCATTTTTCCATGCCAATCATCACTCTGTATATTGCTATCAGGTCTCCCCTTTCTCTTCTGTTTTCCAGGGTCGGAAGTTGCATTCTTTTCAGTCTGTCTTCATAAGTCAAATCTCTTAAGTCAGGCACCATTTTCGTTGCAGCCCTCTGTACTTTCTCTAGTTTCCTTATGTGTTTCTTTAAGTTCGGAGCCCACTGTATTGTTGCATATTCAAGCCTCGGTCTTATCATTGCAGTAATTATTTTCTTCATCATTTCTTCATCTAAATATCTGACGCCACTCTTATGTTCCTCAATAAGTTCAATACTTCTCCAATTATTTTGTTTATATGTCTCTCTGGCGATAGGTCATTGGTAATTGTCACCCCAAGGTCTTTTCTTCATGACTGGTTTTATGTCTTCATTTCCTATCTTGTACATACTCCTGATTCTTCTTTCACTCTTGCCAAACTCTATTTTCTTGCATTTTGTCGTGTTGAACTCCATTTGCCATGTACAGCTCCATTTCCATATTCTGTCCAAGTCTTCCTGGAGTAGTTCGCAATCTTTGTCACATCTCACTTTTCTTAACAATTTTGCATCGTCTGCAAATAGGCTCACATAACTGGACACCCCATCCACCATGTCATTTATGTAGACCGCGAACATTACTGGTGCCAACACTGATCCCTGTGGAACTCCACTCTCCACCAATCCCCATTCTGATGGTCTGTCCTTAATTATTGTTCTCATTTCTCTTCCTACCAAAAGTCTTCCATCCATTTTAGTAAACTGCCATGCACTCCTCCTACCATTTCAAGTTTCCAGATCAGTCTCCGGTGTGGTACCTTATCAAAGGCCTTTTTTAAATCCAGATATATTCCATCAGCCCAACCATCTCTTTCCTGTATTACATCTATCACCCTCGAATAGTAACATATCAGGTTTGTCGTGCATGAACGCCCTTTTCTAAAACCAAATTGACACTCACAAAGTATGTCATTTTCTCCAAGAAGTCTGTCCATCTATTCTTCACCACCCTCTCACACATCTTAGCTACCACACTTGTAAGTGACACTGGTCTATAGTTCAATGGGTCTCTCTTGTTACCTGATTTATAGATTGGGACAATGTTAGCTCTTTTCAGTCTTGGGGCACTACACCTTCCCTTAATGAGGCATCAATTACTTCACAAACTTTTTCTGCCAGTTGCTCCTGCATTCTCTTAAAATCCATCCTGATACCCCATCAGGTCCCACAGCTTTTCTCACTTCTAAACTCCCCATCATGTTCTTGATCTCCTCCACAGTTACTTGAAACTCCTTCATAATCCCTTTCTGTTCCATTACCAGTGGTTTGTCAAAAGCAGTCTCCTTTGTGAATACCTTCCGAAAGCATCCATTCATAGCCTCTGCCATTTCCTGGGATCTTCACTGCATACTCCATTTACTTCTAAACTTTCAATACTTTCTCTATTTTTGATGTTGTTGTTCACATGTCTGTAAAAAGCCTTGGTTGGTCTTTACATTTATCAATTATATCCTTTTCTTGTTTCTTTCTTTCTTCTCTTCTAATCAACACATATTCATTTCTTGCTCTTTTGTAACTTTCCACTGCTTAATCCGTCTTTTCCTTCTCCACCTCTTCCATGCATCCTCTTTTCTTGTTCTAGCCTTTTCACATCTATCGTTAAACCAGTCCTGCTTTCCAACTTCTCTATGTTGTCTTATTGGTACAAATTTTTCTCACCTTCTTTGTATATTTTTATAAATTCCTTCCACTTTTCATTTGCTCCTTAGCACTCTTGAATTTCATCAATTTGTCTCTTGAAAGAATTTCTTTAGGTTTCCAAAATCTGTCTTGGCATAATTCCATCTTCCCACTTTATATTCTTCATTTCTTCTAGATTTCTCTTCATCTATCACCTTGAACTCCAAAACTGCATGATCACTCTTTGCTAAAGGGCACTCCACCCTCATCTCCTCAATGACCATTGGCTCTGTACTAAAGACCAAGTCCAGTCTTGACGATGCTCCCTCTCCTCCAAACCTAGTATCTTCTTTGACCCACTGAGTTAACACATTTTCCATTGCCAGTGTCAATAGTGTATTTCCCCATGTTGTCTCTGATCCTTCCATTGACCAGTCCTCCCAACACACCTCTTTACAATTAAAATCTCCCATCATTATAGTTCGTTCACAGCCACCCAACATTTCTTCCAGACATGTTCCTGTATCACTTATCATTTCTTCATATTCCTGTACTGACCATGCATTTGTCTTAGGTGGTACGTACACCACTATGTAGTGCCTCTTTTTCCTTCATTAGTTTCTGCTCTGATCTTTAGCACTTCTGCCTTTCCCATACCTTCTTTCACTTGATCCACCTTTATATCTTTTTAACCAGCAACATCACTCCTCCTCCCATCTTACCTACTCTATTTCTTTTCCAAACATTATATTTCCTTCTCCAACCATCATCAGGTCTTCTCCCTCTCTCAGTTTTGTTTCAGTAAGACCCACAATATCTGGGTTCTTGTCCCTCAAGTAATCGTTGAGTTCTAAAATCCCGATATCACTCCATTTATGTTGGAATACATTACATTCGCTCATGTAAGTTTCTTTAGTCCTTTCTTGCTGTACTTTTCTGGGTTATGAACCACTTCCTCAGTCTCATATCCAAGATTCTCCAGAAAAACTCTTTCTTCTCCTCTTCTGTCCTCTCTTCATTTTTTCAAAGCCTCCTTTCTCAACTCATTTAACATTTCTCTTTCCTTTTCACCGAGATCTCTTCTCAACCAAATCTTCCTTGTTGTTTCCTGCTGGGCTAGCCTCCATGACTTCTCCACCAATTCATCTACATCCTTTTGTGACTTAAGTTTGATTCTTATTGGCCTCATACCTTCTCTTGTGAACTTTCCAATTCTATGGAAGTCCTCTATTTCTTGTACTAGGTCTTTTCCCTCCTCCTGCACCACATTAATGATATTATTTATCACCTTTTTTATGTTTTTCTCTCTCTCCATTTTACTCGGTGTCTTATCCTCCTCCACACCAAATATCACCACACATCTCTTTTTGTCTACAGTTTCCCTCACCAATGTCTCATTTGATTTAATAACCTTCACCACTTTCTCAGCAATCTTCTCTTGTGTGTGTGTGTGTGTGTGTGTGTGTGTGTGTGTGTGTGTGTGTGTGTGTGTGTGTGTGTGTGTGTGTGTGTGTGTGTGTGTGTAAAAAAAAAAAATGAAAAAATTTTGGAAAAAAAAAAAGGAAAAAGGGAAAAAGGGAAAAAAAAAAGGAAAGGGCCCTTTTTAAAAAAAGGAAACAAAAAAAAAACAAAAAAAAAGGGGGGTTTAAAAAAAAAAAAACAAAATTTTAAAAGGTTTAAAGGAAATTAAATTTTTAAATTTTTAAAAAATTTGGATTTTAAAAATTTGGGAAAAAAAAAAAAAAGGCTTGGGAAAAAAAGGGTTTGGGAAAAAAATGGGGGGGGAAAAAGGAGGAATCAAATTTAAGGGGAAAAGGGGAAAAAAATTATTGGAAAAAAGGTTTTAAAGGTTAAAATTAAAAATTTTTAAAAATTTCCTTTCCAAAAAAAATTAAAGGAAATTTTGGGGAAAAGGAAAAAAAAAGGAGGGGAAAAAAAAAATTGGGAGGAATTTAAAAAAAAACCAAAAAAAAAAAGGAAGGGAAAAAAAAATTAAAAACAAAAAAAAATAAAGGAATAAAAAAGGGCCCAAAAAAAAAACCCAAAAAAAAAAAAAAAATTTTTTAAAAAACCATTTTAAAAAAAAAAAAAGGAAATTTGGGGTTTTTGGGAAAAAACAGAAAAAAAGGAGAAAACCAAAAAATTTTAAAAAATTAAATTTGGGGGGGAAAAAAAGGAAAAAAAAAAAATAAAAAAAAGGGGAAAACCCAATAAAATAAAAAAAGAAAAAGGTTTTGGGTTTGGGGAAAAAAAAAAGGGGAAAAAAAGGGGAAAATTTTAAAAAAAAAAAAAAAATGAAAAGGGAAAGAAAGGAATTAAAAAAAAAAAAAAAAAAAAGTTTTTTTTAAAATATAAAAAAAGGGTTAAAAAAAACCCCAAAAAGGGGGAAAAAAAAAATTGGGAAAAAGAATGGAAAAACAAAAAGGGTTAAAACGGGTTTAAATTTTAAATTTTTTTTTTTTTTTTTAAAACAAATTAAAAAAAAATTTTTTAAAAGGAAATTTCCTTTTTAAAAAATTTGAGAAAAGTGGAAGGAATTTATAAAATATACAAAGAAGGTGAGAAAAATTTGTACCAATAAGACAACATAGAGAAGTTGGAAAGCAGGACTGGTTTAACGATAGATGTGAAAAGGCTAGAACAAGAAAAGAGGATGCATGGAAGAGGTGGAGAAGGAAAAGACGGATTAAGCAGTGGGAAAGTTACAAAAGAGCAAGAAATGAATATGTGTTGATTAGAAGAGAAGAAAGAAAGAAACAAGAAAAGGATATAATTGATAAATGTAAAGACCAACCAAGGCTTTTTTACAGACATGTGAACAACAACATCAAAAATAGAGAAAGTATTGAAAGTTTAGAAGTAAATGGAGTATACAGTGAAGATCCCAGGAAATGGCAGAGGCTATGAATGGATGCTTTCGGAAGGTATTCACAAAGGAGACTGCTTTTGACAAACCACTGGTAATGGAACAGAAAGGGATTATGAAGGAGTTTCAAGTAACGGTGGAGGAGATCAAGAACATGATGGGGAGTTTAGAAGTGAGAAAAGCTGTGGGACCTGATGGGGTATCAGGATGGATTTTAAGAGAATGCAGGAGCAATTGGCAGAAAAAGTTTGTGAAGTAATTGATGCCTCATTAAGGGAAGGTGTAGTGCCCCAAGACTGGAAAAGAGCTAACATTGTCCCAATCTATAAATCAGGTAACAAAGAGACCCATTGAACTATAGACCAGTGTCACTTACAAGTGTGGTAGCTAAGATGTGTGAGAGGGTGGTGAAGACTAGATGGACAGACTTCTTGGAGAAAAATGACATACTTTGTGAGTGTCAATTTGGTTTTAGAAAGGGCGTTCATGCACGACAAACCTGATATGTTACTATTCGAGGGTGATAGATGTAATACAGGAAAGAGATGGTTGGGCTGATGGAATATATCTGGATTTAAAAAAGGCCTTTGATAAGGTACCACACCAGAGACTGATCTGGAAACTTGAAATGGTAGGAGGAGTGCATGGCAGTTTACTAAAATGGATGGAAGACTTTTGGTAGGAAGAGAAATGAGAACAATAATTAAGGACAGACCATCAGAATGGGGATTGGTGGAGAGTGGAGTTCCACAGGGATCAGTGTTGGCACCAGTAATGTTCGCAGTCTACATAAATGACATGGTGGATGGGGTGTCCAGTTATGTGAGCCTATTTGCAGACGATGCAAAATTGTTAAGAAAAGTGAGATGTGACAAAGATTGCGAACTACTCCAGGAAGACTTGGACAGAATATGGAAATGGAGCTGTACATGGCAAATGGAGTTCAACACGACAAAATGCAAGAAAATAGAGTTTGGCAAGAGTGAAAGAAGAATCAGGAGTATGTACAAGATAGGAAATGAAGACATAAAACCAGTCATGAAGAAAAGACCTTGGGGTGACAATTACCAATGACCTATCGCCAGAGAGACATATAAACAAAATAATTGGAGAAGTATTGAACTTATTGAGGAACATAAGAGTGGCGTTCGTATATCTAGATGAAGAAATGATGAAGAAAATAATTACTGCAATGATAAGACCGAGGCTTGAATATGCAACAATACAGTGGGCTCGAACTTAAAGAAACACATAAGGAAACTAGAGAAAGTACAGAGGGCTGCAACAAAATGGTGCCTGACTTAAGAGATTTGACTTATGAAGACAGACTGAAAAGAATGCAACTTCCAACCCTGGAAAACAGAAGAGAAAGGGAGACCTGATAGCAATATACAGAGTGATGATTGGCATGGAAAAATGGATAGGGAAGATCTGTGTATGTGGAATGGAAGAATGTCGAGAGGGCATGGGAAAAACTAAAATGGCCACTTATAGGAGAGATGTGAAAAATATAGCTTCCTCATAGAAGGGTGGAAGCATGGAATAGTTTAGACGTGGAAGTGGTCAACGCAAGGAATATTCATGATTTTAAGAAAAGCTGGACATTAATAGATATGGAGACGGGACAACACGAGCATAGCTCTTTTCCGTATGTTACAATTAGGTAAATACAATTAGGTAAATACACACACACACACACACACACACACACACACACACACACGCCGCTGAGAGAGGACGGCTGTCTCTGGCTGTGGAGGGAAGAAGGAAAATACCTATGGTGTTACAGGGCCCGGTACTCTAAGTTAGTGTCCTGTTAATGTCCTACTGTCGCATAGTGTTGAAAGTGAGGGATATGGAGAGTGGTCCCTGAGAGGAGAGTGTGGGCAGTGATTGTTTTGGCCGTAATCAGCTGATAACAAATATGGCTAGACAAAACATAACATAACATAAATAATAGAATAACAAAAAGACATAGATCCTGTATCAGAGAAGAAGGACTTTGAAGGTTTTATAACTACGCCAAGAGGACTGGAGAAATTAGATATGGATGCAAGAGTTCAGGCACTGGAAAGTAAGTTCCTAAACATTTTGTCCATAGAAGAAAAACTGGATAGAGTTATAGGAGAATGATTATTCAAAAAGAGATCTATTTGTTAACGATAGCGAATAAAGAGCTATTGAAGGAAAAAGTAGAGATGGAGAAAGAAAACCAACAACTAAGGAATCAATGTGAAGAGATGGAGGCTAAACTCCTGGAAATATAGATGAAAATATCCGAAGGGGACTTGAAGAAGGAGGAATACCTTAATCTAATTGATACCAGGATGAAAGAAGTGAACCATGAACATCAGGAGGTACAAAGGTCCTTTAGGAGATAGTGAAAAAAAAGCAGGAAAATAAAGGGATTACAGAGGGAAATGGTAAAGGCACTAAAGGAAAATGAGTATGTGGTGAGAGATATTGCTGAAAAGAAAAAATGTGTGATCATAATAGGATTGAGGAGGAAACTAACAGGAACTGGCAGGACAGGAGGATAAGGAAAATGACAGGATTAAGTCTTTACTGAACAAGATCTCTGTGGAAGAAGAGGACCTATATGCTGAGGTAGAAGAAAGTGTGAGATTGGGAGCTTTTGAGGAAGGCAAGAATAGACCATTAAAATTGAAATTAAAGTCTCAGGTGGCAGCTGAGGCCTTGTTGAGGAGGGCTTGGAAACTTAAGGACTCTGAGGAAACCAAAACAATTTACATAAGAAGAAATATGTCACAGGATGAGCGAATGAAAATGAAAGAGCTTGTAACTGAAGTGAAAGAGAGGAATGACGAAAGAACAGAGGAGGAAAAGACCAAGTTTTTTTGGAGGATGAGAAATGGGAGGCTAAAGAAGTGGTGGATAAAACAGACGGAATAGACATTACATGGAAGAAAGAGACTAGGAATGGAATACAAGTGACTTACACAAATATAGATGGATTTTTGTCTAAGAGGCTAGAATGTATGGATTACCTAAGAAATAACGAACCGGACATAATGTGTGTAGTGGAAACAAAGCTAAGGCCCGAAATAAAGCTAGACTGGTTTGTTGTAAAACACTACAAAGTATGGAGAAATGATAGAAAAAATAAAGGAGGTGGTGGTATAATGGTTCTTACTAAGGAAGATCTGATAGTGAAGGAGGTGAACTATAGTAAGAGAAATGAGGAAATGATAAATATGCTTATAACAGATGGCAAGAGGGACATTAATATTATAACAGTATACATACCACCCAGAACCAGTGCTTGGGAATATGAACAGTACCAAATGGTGATGAGAAATACTCTAGACAGAATGAAGCAAGAACTCATCAGAAAGGATAGAGTGATGATAGTTGGAGACTTTAATTGTAAAGAAATAGTGTGGGAAGACTACGAAGTGGTGAACGGTGGTGAGTGGGCAGAGGAATTGTTAAAGGTAGCAACAAATAACTTGATGACACAGTGGGTGAGATCACCAACAAGGTGCAGGGGACAAGATGTTGCAGCAAGGTTGGATTTGGTATTTACCAGGGGCATCTTTCTAAAAGAGGAAATTGAACATAAATGTCCCTTGGGGAGAAGCGATCATGATGTCCTAAGCTTTGAGCTGGATACGGAATTAAGCACAAATAAGATTGTGGAACACAGGGAGGAAAAATTAAATTATAACCATATAAGGGAGTTCTTTAATGAAATTGACTGGTCCGTGGTATACCAGGAAAGGGATATGCAATTGAAATACGATAAATTTATGGATTTGTATAACTCTGCTGTGAAAAAGTTTGTGCCATATTACAGAAAGAGGACTTTAAATAATAAACAGTGGTTTAATAGAAATTGTGAAGAAGCAAAAAAGAACAAAGAAAAGGCATGGAAGAAACTTAAGAAAAACAGTGATGTATTATCAAGAGAAGTTACAAAACAGCAAGGAATAGATATGTTGAAGTAAGGAGAACAGCACAGAAGGAATATGAACAGAGGGTGGTGGAAAACTGTGATAGTGACCCAAAAATGTTTTACAAATTCATAAATGGAAAACTAAATATAAGGGAGGCAATAGTAAAGGTAAAAAACGGGGAAGAAGTATATGAGGATGCTGGAGATATAGCTGAAATTTTGAACGACAACTTTTGCAAAGTGTTTACAAAGGAGGAGCATTTTATGGGAGGAAGACCTACGGAAATAAAGCAAATGCAGGACATCATGGTTACTAAGGAAGATGTAAGGAAAATTATAAGCAATCTGGATATTAATAAATCAATGGGGCCTGATGGCATATCTGGGAGGTTGCTAAATGAATGTAAGGATCAATTGTTGAACCCCGTATTTGATATTGTGGAAACCTCCATAAACAGGATTAGTCCCGAAAGAGTGGAAAAGAGCTGACATTGTGCCTATATATAAGAATGGTAGTAGAATGGAACCGCTAAATTATAGACCAGTATCGTTGACTAGTATATTGTGCAAGGTATGTGAAGAAGTAATTAAAGCTAAGTGGAGTGAGTATCTAGAAAGTGAAAACATTCTGAGTGAAAGACAGTTTGGTTTCAGAAAAGGAAGATCGTGTATCCAATTTATTATGTTTTTATTCAAGAGTGACTGACATACTACAACATAGAGAGGGATGGGTGGATGCTATCTACCTGGACTTGAGAAAGGCCTTTGATAAAGTACCACACAATAGACTGATGTGGAAACTAAAGAAGATTGGAGGAGTAAATGATAAACTAGCAAAATGGATGGAAAATTACTTAGTGGGAAGAGAAATGAGAACAGTGGTGAGAGGAAGGAAGTCCGAGTGGAAGAAGGTAACCAGTGGAGTTCCACAAGGGTCAGTGCTTGGTCCCATCATGTTTTTGATTTATGTTAATGATATGCCAGTAGGAATTGACAGTTACATGAACATGTTTGCGGACGATACTAAAATTATGAGGAGAGTAAAGAATGTGGAAGATTGTAACAAGTTACAGGAAGATCTTGATAAAATATATGAGTGGAGTAAGGAGTGGCAGATGGAATTTAATATAGACAAGACCCATGTTATGAAAATGGGAAGAAGTAGATACAGACCAAACTGGGATTACAGGCTGGGTGATGAGAAAATTAAAGAGACCAATGAGGAGAAAGACTTAGGAGTAACTGCAAAACACTTTGTCACCGGAGAAACACATTAACAAGATTTTTGGAAAACATATAACATGCTTCAAAATATTGGCCTTGCATTCCACTACCTAGATGAAGGAATGATGAAGAAGATATTATGTACCTTAATAAGACCCCAGTTAGAATATGCAGCTTGTGTCTGGTCACCGCATATGAAGAAAAATGTGAAGAAGGTAGAAAGGGTACAGAGGCTGGCAACAAGGATGGTACCAGGACTCAGGAGTTAGACTATGAGGAAAGACTGAGGAAGCTGGGGCTGACCACATTAGAAGAGAGAAGAACAAGAGGAGACATGATAACTATGTATAAATTGGTGAACAAGATTGACATACTGGACAGAGAGTTGATAAAGGTGACCACAAGTAATCATCTCCGAGGACATGGAAAAAAGCTAATAAAGACATCTGTCTAAATGACGTGAGAAAATACAGTTTCCCGCATCGTAGTATTGATAAGTGGAATAAACTGAGCAGTGATGTCGTTGATGCGGTGTGTGTCAATCAGATGAAAGAGAGATATAACAGGAGTGGACAAGGAGACAGGACACAGAGAGCTTAGCTCGGGCCCTGTAATACACAAATAGGTAAATACAAATAGGTAAATACACACACAGGAGGAGAAGATATAAGGAATTGTTGGAAGAGGCGAGAAGGAAAAATGATGAATGGTCTGAAGAGGAAAAAGAAAAGTTTTTTTGGAGACTTGTGAGAGAGAGTCAGAAAATGGTATGTGGAAAGAAGGAATGCGGAGGAACCCCTAGAGGGAACAGTAGGTGGACCGTAATGTATACTAATATAGATGGGATACTGTCAAGTAGATTAGAATTGCAAGACTATGTGATGGTGGAGAAGCCTGATATAGTGTGTTTGACTGAGACAAAATTACATGAAAAAACAAAGGTAAATTTGGATAATAAATATAATATATGGAGAAAGGATAGAGAGGGTAAAGGTGGAGGAGGAGTTATGATTATGACGAAGAAGGATTTGGTTTGGTATGGGAAGCATTAGTGATAAGCATAAGGTTAAAAAGTGATGGAAAAGAATTAATAATCATAGTGACCTATGTACCTCCTAAAACAAATTCTTGGACATTAAGGGAATACAACAATATGATCAAGGATACTTTACAGAGCTTGGAAAGTGTATTAACTGGAAAAGAAAGGTGATACTAGTAGGAGATTTTAATTGTAAGAAGTGGATTGGGAAAATCTAGTAAGTGGTGTTGGAGAGGAAGCATGGGAGAGAGATTCTTAATCTAATGATGGAAAATATGATGGAACAGAGGGTGAAAGAAAATACTAGATATAGAGGAGATGATGAACTGGCTAGACTGGATTTGGTGTTAACACGAGAAGTGTACCTATGTGGGGATATACAATATAAATGTCCATTGGGGAAGAGTGATCATGTGGTTATGGAAATGCAGATGGCAATAACACAGCGAAGGAGAGAAGAGACATACAGGAGTGGTAGATTGAATTATAGAAAGATGGACACAGAAAATTTGAAAAATTATTTTAGAACATTAGATTGGGAGATGTTACAAATCAGAAGTGAAAAAAAAGAAGAGATTTTTATGAAATTTGTACCAAAGTATAAACCAAGAGAGGAAGGAAGAAAGGATTGGTTTAATGCAACTTGTGTTAAGGCTAAAGAAAAGAGAGATGTGGCTTGGAAAAGATGGAAAAAGAGCAGGAATATACTAAATAAGGAGAATTATAGAGTGGTGAGAAATGAGTATGTGAGGGTAAGGAGGGAGGAAGAAAGAAAATTTGAAAAAGATATTGTAGACAAGAGTAAGGAACATCCAAAATTGTTTTACAGGTTCATAAATGGTAAACTTAAAAGAGAGAGTCCATTGAAAGATTAAAAGGAGAGCAAGGGATAGTAGATGACCCTAAGAATATTGTGGAATTGCTAAATAATAGGTTTCAACAAGTATTTACTAAAGAAACAATGTTTGTAAAGCCTCAGAATGTAGAAGGAAATGTGCACATGGATGACATTAAGATACCTAAAAGGAGTTATATAAAATGTTGGAGGAACTTAAAGATGATAAAGCGATGGGACCAGATGAAGTTTCAGGAAAATTATTGAAGGAATGTAGAGAAGAATTGATTGATCCATTATATGATATTATAAGGTGCTCATTAGAAACAGGGAAGTACCAGTAGAGTGGAAAAGAGCTGAAGTGGTGCCCATTTATAAGGGAGGCAGTAAGGAAGAGCCTCTTAACTATAGACCTGTGTCTCTAACAAGTGTGGTCGGTAAGATTTGTGAGAGGGTGATAAAGAAATATTGGATACGGTTCCTGGAGGATCATAAGTTATTATCGGATCATCAATTTGGCTTTAGGAAAGGGAGGTCATGTGTAACAAATACTGAGCTTTTATTCAAGAGTGGTTGACAAAATACAAGAGAGAGAGGATGGATGGACTGTGTATATTTGGATTTAAAAAAAGCTTTTGACAAGGTACCTCACATGAGACTGCTATGGAAATTAGAGATTTATGGAGGACTGAAGGGAAAAGTGTTAAAGTGGATGGAAAACTACTTGAGATGGAGGGAGATGAGAACGGTAATAAGGGATGCAAAGTCGGACTGGTTGGTGGTGGAGAGTGGAGTCCCACAAGGTTCAGTGCTGGCACCAATACTTTTCCTTGTCTATATTAATGATATGCCAGAGGGAGTAAACAGTTATATTAATTTGTTTGTGGATGATGCGAAGTTGTGTAGTGTGTGAAGAGTGAAGAAGATTGTGAAATTTTACAGGCAGATCTGGATAAGATTTGGGAGTGGAGCAAGAGGTGGGAGATGGAATTTAATCTGAGCAAAAGTCATGTAATGGAGATGGGAAGAGTGGAAGACGGCCAAGAGGGTCATATAAGATGGGTGAAGGAGTAGTGTTGAAAAAGGTGGAAAAGGAAAAGGATTTGGGAGTGATAATACAAGACCATGGGCAGTTTGAGGCTCATATTGACAAGATGTTTGGAGAAACATATAATTTGATTAGAAATATTGGATTAGCCTTTCATTATATGGATAAAGATATGATGAAGAAATTAATTAGTACGGTAATTAGACCAAGATTGGAATATGCTGGAGTGGTTTGGTCCCCTTATAAAAAGAAGCATATAAGGAAGTTGGAGAGATTGCAGAGATGGCAACAAAAATGGTTCAGGAATTGGCAGAAATGACCTATGAGGAGAGATTAAAAGAAATGAATTTGCTTACCTTGGAACAAAGAAGAGAAAGAGGGGATTTAATACAGGTTTATAAACTGTTGAACGGTTTGGATGAAGTGGATAATGAGCAAATGATGTTGAGAGAAAACTTAAAACGAACTACGAGATTGCATAGTAAAAAGATAGCCAAGGGAACATGCTTGAAGGATGTGAAGAAATATAGTTTCCCACAGAGATGTGTGGAGGTGTGGAATAGTTTGAGTGAGGAGGTGGTGTCAGCGAGGAGTGTGCATAGTTTTAAAGGAAAGTTGGATGTGTGTAGATATGAAGACGGGGCCACACGAGTATGATACCCAGGCTCTGTAAAATTACAACTAGGTGAATACACACACACACACACACACACACACACACACACACACACACACACACACACACACACACACACACACACACCCGGGAGCTCAGTGGTTAGTGCGATGACTTCACAAGCCAGAGGATGATGGCCGGGTGGAGATATTTGGGTGTGTCTCCTTTCACGTGTAGCCCCTGTTCACCTTGCAGTGAGTAGGTATGGGATGTAAATTGAGGAGTTGTGACCTTGTTGTCCCGGTGTGTGGTGTGTGCCTGGTCTCAGGCCTATCCGAAGATCGGAAATAATGAGCTCTGAGCTCGTTCCGTAGGGTAACGTCTGGCTGTCTCATCAGAGACTGCTGCAGATCAAACAGTGAAACACACACATACTGGAGAGAGAGAGAGAAAAAAAAAAAGGAAGGGGGGAAGCATATATCACAAGACATAAGACAGCACATTTTCCTAATCTGTCCTTTGCTCCACCCTTTCCATTCTCAGTGTGCAAGAGTGATCCCCCAATACCCCAGACACCCGGCACATATGACTGGAATGGCTGGAGCAGGGTTGTCGACACACAGGTGGGTGCCAACAGAACCCTCACCAATCCTAAGTTACTTGATTTTGCTATGCCTGGTTGTTTGGTTGTCTAAAATTGATCAGTATATTCAGTTTTCCTTCCAGGGATTTCTTTAAGTTTATATGTTGTCCATCTAGTTCATTCAGTTTTTGTTTAAGTTCATTTAAATTTTTCAGCTCTTCTTCAAAGTATTTCTTCTAGTTCATTCAGTTTTTCATAAATTCTGAAAAATTCTGGTATGGTTTATATTGGTATAGTCAGCCTGCCTCTGTGACCATAATGACTCCCTACAGGCATTAAACAATTGAGGTCACCAGAATATACCAGGTTACGGTGGTGCTCACTTATTCAGTACACATTTCCCTACAAACTAATCACTGTGAGACACCTTAACTTGTTCTACACCCATGTCCAACAAATAAACTGGATAGAAGGAAGTTGCAAGAAATCTATTCTTTTTAATCTCCTTTAATATAGATGAATATAAAGATTTGTGTTGTTAATTGTTTCATCACTCCAAAAGGTTTAATAAAGTTATCTTGTTGTCTGTCTGCCATAATGCTTAATCTTCTGCAAGTTTGTAAGATAAATGAAATCAGACTTTAGCCCTTTCACTCTAATATAAGACAATTATCACCACATATACGATGTACAGGGTGGGGCGCGGATACTTCCTGATTTGAGAATGAAATAAAAACTTGTTCACACTTCACAATTCTTTATTCTTCTTTTATAGCTTTCACACAACATGGGAGATTTACTTTTACACTGTTTTAAAGACAATATCTTTTAAATGTCCACCTCCATTGTCAATACACTGATTCAGACGATTTCGGGAGCTTTGGTCTACTCTCTCCAGCATGTTGAGCGGTATATTGGCTATTTCAATTCAGATGGCGTTCTGTAGGTCTTCCAGGGTCTGTGGACGGTCGTTATAAACCAGGGATCTGAGATATCCCCACAGGAAATAATCACAGGGGGCTAAATCAGGTGAGTGCGCTGGTCAGTTTAAGTCTCCTCTCAGGGAAATCAGTCAGTGAAAAGCTTCTCTCAGGAATCCCATTGAAATGCATGCAGTGTGAGCACACACTGATTTAACCCCCTGTGATTATTTCCTGTGGGGATATCTCAAATGGTTTATAAGAGTACAGATGGAAGACCTACAGAAGATTCGAACTGAAATAGAATATACCGCTCAACATGCTGGAAAGAGTAGAAAAAGAAATTGTCTGAATCAGTGTATTGACAATGGAGGTGGACATTTAAAAGATATTGTCTTTAAAACAATGTAAAAGTAAATCTCAAGTTGTGTGAAAGGCATAAAAGAAAAATAAAGAATTGTGAAGTGTGAACAGGTTTTTATTTCATTCTCAAATCAGGAAGTATCCGCGCCCCACCCTGTATGAATCCTTATATGGACCTGCAAAAAAAGGTACGGGTAAAAATCAATAATTCTACAATTTCAGCCTAATTTGAATATTGGATGTAGCTGTAGAACAAGAAAAGATCTTTTACAGTGATTGGTAATAATTATAGAAGGTGTACCAAGTGACAGTCAAAGGGTTAAAACTCTCGTATAATGAAGATCTATAGCACACATTATACTCAATCTCTTTTTTTTTTCCTCCCAGGTGGAGTTGGCATGTCCTGATGACAAACTGTTTGCCAACCTCAACACCTCCATCAACATCACCTGTGAGCCTGACACCCTCAGCTGGACTTTTGTACACCCAGAAATCCTACGTTGCAGAATATGTGAGTTTGTCGTCAACCAACAAGCAGCAAATGATGGAAAACATGAATTCTTTAGGCAGACATTGAGATGTAATCATAACTTGACTCATGATGCAATGTCTATGGATAACTTTACTGTATGCTTACTTAGATTCATCAAGTATATAATTAATGATATACACAATGGGTGCACAATACTTTTTTTCTGATTTATGAAACATACTCAAATACTGTTTGCAGATAACTTAATGGATGCTTACTTTAATTTATCAAGAGTTTTTTGTATATAGCTAATGATATTCACAATGGGTGCACAATACGTTTTCAGATTTATGTACAATAATATACTGTTTATGAATAACTTAATATATGCCTACTTATAACTATCAAGTCTTTTCAAATAAAACTAATGACAAAACAACACAATAAACACCGACTTAAACACAAAAATACCTCAATACTTAATTCTATGCACTGTTCTATTCCCAGTGGCACCAGACAGACCTCCACAACTCAATGGGAGTGAAGTAGTGGGCCCCATCCCTAACAACTACTGGGAGGGTGACGTGGTGAACTACCGCTGCCCTCCTAACCAAATGTCCCTCACCGGCACCACCAACACCACCGCTCACTTCAATGGTTCCCACTGGCTGCTGGATGACCCGGGCTTCAGCTGCCATAACGGTGTGCCCATTACAAAATAGAACCAGAATTGCATACTAACTATAATAACAGAATATAATGAATGGGAAGGCATCAGATATCACAAGAATGCAAGAAACTTAAAAAACTTTCAATGTATATATAAAGAAATCCTCAGAGAGAAGGTGAGAAAGAGAAACACACTAACTAACATTATTAACAAACTATAATGAAAGGAGAGGCATCTGAAATTCCAAAGAAAATTCAAAACTACAGTAATTCCCAAAAGGTTTAAATAATGTACATACATACAAAAGAAATTCAGTATTCAGAGAAAGAGAGAAACATGTAAACACACACACACACACACACACACACACACACACACACACACACACACACACACACACACACTGATTAAATTACTGAAAGGCTGATATTGAGAATCTCAAGAACTATTTTAAAAACGTAAACTGGGAGGAGATGGAAAACTAAGACACGATGCAAGAGAAATATAACTTATTTTGGAAATATACAAAACAGGAGTCAGGAATATGTCCCAAAGTATATAGACCTAAAGAACACACACACACACACACACACACACACACACACAAAGATAAATTACAGAAAGGCTGATATTGAGAATCTCAAGAACTATTTTAAAAACGTAAACTGGGAGGAGATGGAAAACTAAGAATGCAAGAGAAAGATAACTTATTTTTGGAAATATACAAAACAGGAGTCAGGAATATGTCCCAAATATAGACCTAAAGAAGAAGGAAAGAAAGATTGGTTTAATGCAAGTGCTAGGGCAAAGGAGAAAAGAGATGGAGCATGGAAAAGGTGGAGGAGAAATAGAAATCCAGCAAATGGAGGAGAAATAGAAATCCAGCAAAAGGAAAACTTCAAGGCAGAGAAATGAATATGTTAAGGTGAGGAAGGAAGAGGAAAAGAACTTCGAAAAGGACATTGTTGAAAAATGTAAGGAGCAACCAAAATTGTTCTATAGATTCATAAATGGAAAAATTAGGCAAAGAGAAACAATAGAAAGGTTAAAAGGAGAGAACGGGATGGTGGAAGACCCAAAAAGTATGGCAGAACTATTAAATAATAAATTCCAGGAGGTCTTTACTAAGGAATCCAAATTTGAAAGGGCCACAGGGTAATAGAGACAATCTATATGAAAGAGATTAAAGTAACCAAGCTTGAAATAAAAGAGTTAATGAAGGAACTGGATGAAGAGAAGGCAATGGGACCAGATGAAGTCTCAGGCAGAATACTGAAAGAATGTAGGGAAGAACTAGCAAGTCCTATATACAACATCATAAAATGCTCAATAGAAAATGGAACAGTGCCAGTAGGATGGAAAAGAGCTGAGGTGGTTTCCATATATAAGAGCGGAAGGAAGGAAGAACCTTTAAATTACAGACCGGTATCACTAACTAGTGTAATATGCAAGATGTGTGAAAGAATAATAAAGAAACAATGGATCGAGTTCCTTGAAGACAACAAATTATTATCAAATAGCCAATTTGGTTTTAGAAAAAGACGGTCGTGTGTAACTAATTTATTGAGTTTCTATTCTAGAATAGTTGATAGAGTACAAGAGAGAGGGATGGGTTGACTGCATTTATTTGGATTTAAAAAAGGCGTTTGGCAAAGTGCCACATGCAAGATTACTATGGAAGTTAGAGGAGAAGGGTGGCTTAAAAGGAAGCACATTGAGATGGATAGAAAATTATTTGAGGGGGAGAGAAATAAGGACGGTAGTTAAAGATATGAAGTCCAAGTGGAGAGCAGTAGAAAGTGGAGTGCCACAGGGGTCAGTATTGGCACCAATACTCATTTATATTAACGACATGCCAGAAGGAGTGAACAGCTACATAAATCTGTTTGCAGATGATACGAAACTGTGCAGAGTTATAAAGCAAAAGGAGGATTGTGAAATACTGCAAGAAGACCTAAATAAGATCTGGGAATGGAGTAAAAAGTGGGAAATGGAATTCAATGTGAACAAAAGCCATGTCATGGAAATGGGAAAGAGTGAAAGACGACTTGTGGGAATCTATAAGATGGGAGATGGAGTAGAACTGGAGAAAGTCAAAAAGGAAAAGGACTTAGGAGTGACGATGGAAGAAAACAATCAACCGGTAAACCATATTGATAGAATTTTTAGAGAAATATATAATTTGCTAAGGAATATTGGAGTAGCATTTCACTACATGGACAAAGAAATGTTGAAGAAATTTATAAGTACCATATAATAAGACCCAGATTGGAATATGCAGGAGTAGTGTGGACCCCTCATAAAAAGAAACACATAAGGAAATTGGAGAGGCTACAAAAAATAGCTACAAGAATGGTTCCAGAATTTGAAGGGATGACATATGAGGAGAGACTAAAGGCTATGGACCTACCAACCCTGGAACAAAGAAGGGAGAGAGGAGACCTGATACAAGTTTATAAATTGATCAACAGAATGGACCAAGTGGATAATGAGAAACTGATCCTGAGAGAAGAATATGAAATCCGAAGCACAAGATCGCATAGTAAAAAGCTGAGGAAAGGAAGATGTCTGAGAGATGTTAAAAAATATAGTTTCCCGCAAAGATGTACTGAGATGTGGAACAGTTTAAATGAAGAAGTAGTGTCTGCAACGAGTGTGCATAATTTTAAAGTAAGATTGGACAAGTGTAGATATGGAGATGGGGCCATACGAGCATAAAGCCCAGGCCCTGTAAAACTACAACTAGGTAAATACAACTAGGTAAATACACACACATGAACACTTTCCTATAACCTCTGCCTCTGCCTCTACTTTTCCAGTATGTTGGAGTGACCCTCCTACACCTCGGCCACCTGGCAACCACACTTGGGATGGCTGGACTAGATTTGTTGACACACAGGTGTGTTTCATCAGCAATGACTGACTAATCTAACACACACATTACTGTCCTTTTGCTGCTTAATTTCTTGCCATTTCAGACTTGCAAAATTGTAATACTGTATAATGAATTCTACTATATAGACATATAAATGCTATTCATCTTTCTTTTAGGGACTCACTCACTTTCTTTATTCTTTTATTGCATTTGATCAGTTCTCCTTTTGCATGAAATCTTTTCCTTTCCAGGTGGAGCTGACCTGTCCTGATAACTACCTGTTTGCCAACTTCAACATCTCTATCAACATCACCTGTGAGCCTGATACCCTCAATTGGACCTTTATGGACCCAGACACCCTCCGCTGCAGAATGTGTGAGCTTATCTTGACCATACAGAAAATACGTCATTAAAAAAAAAAAAAAAAAAAAACTACAGTATACATAACCATTAAGGTACTTTAAGCCACTTAAGTTAAGAGTCAACACAAGACAAGGCTGCTTTGGAACAGTGCCCTCCCATTTCCAGTTTCACACCCCTTAAGTTGGTCACAAAAAACACCACAATGTAGCTACTATTGTGCTGTTTAACCATTTCCCTGGGGTGTCCAACAGTTCTCACCATTATAAGCAATGTTCTGAGCATCTACAGGAAAAGGATGAAAAATAATAGATAATGCAATTTTTAGCTGTATAACATTTAGAGATGACTTTATAAGAGTGGTTAGTAATTAAAAGATAAAGATAAATGTAACAAATAGCAGTGTGAGTTGAGAACAGTTCAAACAGTAATCACACACCATAAGAACTTAAAATAATGTTAAAAAGATATTCACATGAACTTTATCCATCAAATACTGCACTAAACAAACAAGTAAACAATGCTAAACACTAGAGAGCAAAGACCATTTAAACCATGATACTGATTCAATGCAAACAAAAGAAAAGAAGAAAAAAAATCAACTTTTCCAGTTATCATGTGTTTCTGCATTCTTCCAGGGACATTTACGCCTCCCCCATTACTTCCGCAAAATGTGCTGGAGGACACACCAAATGCCTATTACTGGGAGGGGGACGAGGTGCACTTCAGCTGCCTCCCAGACCATCTGTCTCTCTCTGGCACCAACACCACCACTGCTCACTTCAATGGCACCCAATGGCTACTGCAGGACCCTGACTTTAGCTGCTATCCCAGTGCGTGTACTTACATAGTTGTATTTACCTAGTTATATTCACCTAGTTGTGATATACAGGAAAAGAGCAATACTTGGACTCATGCTATTCAAGCTTTGTTCCTTTCTGCATCCAACTTAGTTTCAAATTCATAGATTGTTTTTGCACACAGTCTCCAAGTTTGTTCTAATCTGTTATATGTCTATGTGGGAAACTATATTTCTTAAAGTCTCTTCTGCATGTACTTCTTTCTAGTTTATCTTTATGTCCTTATCTACCACTTACATCCATTATCACTGGATCTTCTCTCTATCTGTCTCTGTATTTCCATCTTCCTATGACCTGAACTCTTTTAAGAGGAAGTTTTCAAGACATTTAGCCCATTCTCTTGACTAACTCTCTTAGACCTGCTTAAGGACTGGCATCTAAGTGTGCCTTTTTCTTTATTCATTTTTGTTGCTTTTGCCCAGATTTCCCTTCTTACATAAAAAATAATAATTTCCCTCATCTTGTCTCTTGTATTCTATATATTGCTATTACTTTTCTTCTCTGCTTCCTTTCTTCAAATGCTATAATTTCCAGTGTGTATTTACCTAGTCACTTAGTTGTAATATACAAGACAATTGTTCTTGCTTCAAGGAACCTCTTATCTAGTGTTCCACACCTCTACACATCTTTGTGGAAAGCTGAACTTCTTGATGTCTTTCCTGCAGGTATCCTTCATTAATTTAACTCCATGTCCACTTGTGTCACTGGTGTCCTAAATTACTAAGTCTTCTCTATCAAGTTCTTCCAGACCTTTCATCACTCTGTGCACTGCTAATAAATCTCCTCTTTCCATCCCCAGTTCTAATGTAAGACCCAGTATTTGTAGGCTTTCTTTACATGGCAGCTCACTCAAATTCATTGGAAGCTTTGTTGCTGCCCTCTGTATTCTTCCTAGTTTCCTTATGCGTTTCTTTTTATTTGTTGACCAAACTGTTGCCGAGTATTCTAATTTAGAGTGTAATAGAATCCTTATCAGTTTTTTTTCTTTTTATCATATCTTTGTCTATATGAGTGAATGCCACCTTTATATTCCTCAAAAGATCATAAGTATTTCCTATAATTCTATTTATGTGTTTTTCTGGTGATATGCTCTCCACAATAGTTACTCCTAGGTCTTTTCTTTAGTCTTATTTTTTTAATTTCTTCATTTCCCAATGAGTAAATCCCCTTCTGCTTTCTTTTCCTCCAGTAAATTCTGATAAGCTCCACTTTTTTTGTATTGAATTTCATTTCCTATGTGGGTGACCATTCCATTATCTCCTCAAATCTCATTGTAACACCTTATAATCTTTTTTTCTCTTTATCCTTATTATTAATTTAGCATCATCTGCAAACAAACTGATATACTGTCTATATTTTCTTATATATCATTCACATAGACTGCAAACATTATTGGTGCTAATACCAATTCCAGCAGAACTCCATTGAGACTTTTCCAGGATGAAATCTTTGTCTCTTATTTTTCTTCTCATTTCTCTATCTTTCAAAAAGTCTTCTATCCATCTTAAATGTTCTCCTTTTAGCCCTCCATTTTATTCAAGTCTCCACAATAAGCTCTTGCGAGACCAGCAGATGACCGTGGTGAATTACACACACACACACACACATACATAGAATGGGACCTTACCAAGATGGAACAACAAGGCCAATAAGGATACTACTAGAATCACAAGCAGCAACAGAAGAGATATTATATAGAACTATAAAACTCCGGGAAATGGAAGGCTGCATATATATATATATATATATATATATATATATATATATATATATATATATATATATATATATATATATATATATATATATATATATATATATACTGTATAGGGAAAAATAGAATTGAGGAAGAAAGGAAGAGATACACCAAACTGGCAGCAGCAGTAAGGGAGAAAAAATGATGAAAGGTCAGAGGAGGAGAAAAAGGCATTTTTTTTTGGAGAATTCTAGGAGACAGGATAAGGAAATAGTATATACAAGAGAAGGAAGAGGAAACAGTGGAGCAAGTTTACCTAAAAGTGATAAGGGCAAGAAACTAAAAATGATGTATACGAACATTGAAGGGGTCTTATCAAGTAAATTAGAACTAAAAGATTACATAAAGAAAGAAGAACCGGATATTGTATGCCTGGCTGAAACAAAATTGAATGCGACAATCAAAATAGACATAGATAATAGGTATAACGTATGGAGGAAAGACCGAAGGGGTAAAGGAGGAGGAGGAGTTATGATAATGTTAAGGAAAGAGTTGGTGGTAAACCAAGTAGAATATAGGGAAGGAAAAGCAGAAGTAGTATTGTATATCAAGATGCATATTAATAAAAAAACAGATAACAATCATTGGAATGTATGTGCCACCGAAAACAAATTCATGGACCAATCAAGAATATAAAGACATGATAGAAGACACAATAAGGAGTCTAACAAGAGTCATTAGAGAAAGGAGAAAAGTGTTATTAGTAGGAGATTTCAACTGTAAAGAAGTGGACTGGGAAAATTATGAAAATGGTATGGGAGGAAGAAGCCTGGGGAGATAGATTCCTCAACCTAATGATAGACAATATGATGGACCAGAGAGTAAAGGAAAGCACAAGATTCAGAGGAAACGACGAGCCGGCGAGGTTGGACCTCGTTTTTACAAGGGGTATACAAATGAACGATGATATAAGATATGTGTCCATTGGGAAAGAGTGACCATGTAATTTTAGAAATGGATATAGAAGAGGGAAAAGAAGATAGAGATGAATCATACAAAGAAAACCGACTAAATTACAGAAAAGTTGATATTGAGAATCTCAAGAACTATTTCATATATGTTAACTGGGAGGAGATGGAAAACACTGAGAGGGTGCAGAAGAAATATAAGTTATTTTTGGAAATATACAGAAAAGGAGTCAGGGAATATGTCCCGAAATATAGACCTAAAGAAGAAGGAAAAAAAGATTGGTTTAATGCAAGATGTGCCAGGGCAAAGGAAAAAAGAGATGGAGCACGGGAAAGGTGGAGGAGAAATAGAAATGCAGTAAATAAGGAAAACTTCAAGACAGCGAAAAATGAATATGTTAAAGTGAGGAAGGAAGAGGAGAGGAACTGTAAAAGGGACATTGTTGAAAAATGCAAGGAGCAACCGAAATTGTTCTACAGATTCATCAAAGGAAAAATAAGACAAAAAGAAACAATTGAAAGGTTAAAAGGAGAGAATTGATTGGTGGAAGACCCAAAAGTATGGCAGAACTGTTAAATTGTAAATTTCAAGAGGTCTTTACTAAGGAGTCCAAATTTGAAAGGCCACAGGGTAACAGAGAGACATGAAAGAGATTAAAATAACCAAGCTTGAAATAAAAGAGTAAATTAAGGAACTGGATGAAGAAAAGGCAATGGGACCAGATGAAGTCTCAGGCAGAATACTAAAAGAATGTAGGGAAGAACTAGCAAGTCCTATATACAACATAATAAAATGCTCAATAGAAAATGGAACAGTACCAGTAGAACGGAAAAGAGCCGAGGTGGTCCCCATATATAAGAGCGGAAAGAAGGAAGAACCTTTAAATTACAGACCGGTATTACTAACTAGTGTAATATGCAAGATGTGTGAAAGAATAATAAAGAAACAATGGATCGAATTCCTTGAAGACAACAAATTAATATCAAATAGCCAATTTGGTTTTAGAAAAGGGCGGTCGTGTGTAACAAATTTACAGAGTTTCTACACACACACACACACACACACACACACACACACACACACACACACACACACACACACACACACACACAAGCCAGAGGACCAGGGTTCGATTCCCCAGCCGGGTGGAGATATTTGGGTGTGTCTCCTTTCACGTGTAGCCCCTGTTCACCTATCAGTGAGTAGGTACGGAATGTAAATTGAGGAGTTGTGACCTTGTTGTCCCGGTGTGTGGTGTGTGCCTGGTCTCAGGCCTATCCAAAGATTGGAAATAATGAGCTCTGAGCTCGTTCCGTAGGGTAACGTCTGGTTGTCTTGTCAGAGACTGCAGCAGATCAAACAAACAGTGAAACACACACACACACACACACACACACACACACACACACACACACACACACACACACACACACACACACACAATTCACACTCTTATCCCCTTCAGCATCTATAGTTAATGTGGAATAATTTGAGTCAACCTAGTTAGCACTTAAAAACATACTAGTTGGCTGCATGAGATCCTTTAAATATCTCTTGTAATCTGTATCTAATCTCCTTTCAGCGTGTATCAGTCCACCACCAGAGCCAGGGAAGCACATGGACCAGCAATATGATGGGGGGAATGAATGGGGGGCTGTGGTCACCTACACCTGCTCCACACAGTTCAGTGATGGCAACACAACCATTAATGTCACCTGTCATGAAGGGAACTGGACCCTCAATATGCTGCCAACTTGTGAAGGTAAGTGTTGCAACCTACTAGACCTTTGTACCTCTTTCTACCTAAACTTCATGTCTAAGCCAGTTTAGGTCTTTAGTACTATAAGTTATTAAGGTTTTCAAACCTGTTGCAAGCCTCAGGACCTTTGTACCTCTGTCTATCTAAGCTCCATATCTAAGCTAGTTCTAAGTATCAAGTGAAAGTTATCAGGGTTTATAAAGATGCTATAAGTTTCCTTTAGACATTTCTATCTATCTATCTTAGCTCCACACTCTCAAATATTTACCGTGATATTTAAGCTAGTTTTAATTCCTTCGTGAGAGTTATTAGGGTTTTTCAAAGGTGTTGTAAGTCACCTTTGACTCTTTCTATCTGTTTATCTATCTTACTTTTAAATAATTTGTGTCATATCTGAGCTAATTGGGAGTCTATATTGTAAGTTATTTGATTTTTTTAAGGGTGTCTACCTCTATTCACCTGTCCATACTCTCAAACCTTTACAAAAATCATTAATTTTAAGCTAACACTCATTATAAATACAAATACAGAGGCAGTAAATTATTTTTGTTTTAATATCTGATTCCCTTAACCATATCATAGGGTTCAAGAGATTTGTTACTTTTAACTTTATACAATCCAGTATTTTAATATCATAATGTTCTAATTCCAGATGGAGCCAAGCTGAAAAAAAAACCTATTATCACATTTTTATAAATTTCTGTATTCTTTCTTTTCCAGAATGAAATAACAAATATAAGAGCTTTTGTAATTTTCAGACAATATCACTGCATTCAATAGGCTTTGCACTCTAAAGAATCATGAATATACAAATTAATACTTTGAACTTCATGAAAAAAAAAAAAAAAATCAATTTAATCATTTCACTTTTCATCAAAACAAATCAAGTGCAATAACTTAATACATGCGTATTTTTGAGATATTTAATGAACACTTCCTAGATTTTGCAGGTGTGCAGTCCAGCAGTAAAATATATTCATGCACTATGTATATACTCAATGCATATTTCCTTCACTCCTTACTCTATATTTCTATTAATCATCTTCTCATTCAGGAGGAGAGAGAGAGAGAGAGAGAGAGAGAGAGAGAGAGAGAGAGAGAGTGTTTACTGTAGTTTGTTGTATTTATATAATTGTTAGTAAAATAATTTGTGAATTTGTATAACATGTATTGTTTCCATGTTTGCTTTTATATAAAGTGTATAATGAAAATAACAATGTAGTATACTTCTATATATGTATATGTTAGTTGAAGAATTTGTAATATGTATTGCATTATTTCCTCATATTTGCTTTTATATAAAGTATATAATAAATTTACCAATGTATTATACATATTACTATTTACAAAAAAGTTTTTTTCAAATCCATTAAAACACTAGAAATGATTAGAAAATTATTTACTTTTCTCAAAGAACCTAAAATCTTTTCTGTAGATTTTGAAGAGAAGAAATCATAAAGTGTCTGAACAACAATCAGATTAAGTTTTAGTCCCTATAAATAAACTGACACCCACGGAGCACTTGTATCTCTTGTCCTACCACTGCCAGTCTTCAGATAGTGAGTGATAATGTATAATGGAAATAGATGGTGGGGGTAGCAGTGTCAATGAACACTCCCAGCACAACACTAAAAGACAGTGTTAAGGCATTCCAAGCTCCTGTCTCCTGCAAGTAATGATTCTATAACCATGTGCCAGCCACCAACGCTCTCCCTCCTCTCTGTCTTTCTGAAGCTTACATCTGCCAGGCCAACATCCTACACTGAGCTGGGAACGCTGACAAATTCTCAATGACTGGCTGCATTTACGATGTTCCTTCTTTATATACCTACTGTTCTGACAATAATGGGTAAATTCACACTTTAAATAATTATGGGAGTCAATGGTAAAAAAAATTACAATTTTCCACATACTATTTTGATTTGATAAGTGTAGAACAAAAATTCTCTCTCTCTCTCTCTCTCTCTAATAACACTTGAAGATAATTGCTATGCCACTAGAACGAAATGCTCTGCTTTAGTCTTGGCTACATAAGAGCGAGAAACTTTCCAATACGAAATCCAGCGGACCATTATGACAGCCTTCAGTCTCCTGTACCTACGCCAAATACATTGCTTTCCTATTGACGATACAAGACAATTTCATAACCTCTCTCTCCCGTTTCTACACGCACTCCCAGCCACAGACTGGTGAAATGGTGTCTACTTACATGCCCTGACCGCAGCGATGACGGGTTCCTCACGTCCAGGCGAAATATAACACTCTATGACGCAAGTGACACGCGCACAGCCTCACCATTATCAAGGCTTAAGCAGAGTGAACTGAACCGCGACGGCGCGACCGTGAGTGAACCTGAAGCAAATCTTTCATGACTGCCATGCCGTCTCAGACCCACCACTGAGCCACCAACTCCACGCTCAAGAGTAATTATCATTGATTTACACACTAAGGAAATTAATACAGAAATTTCGGCAGATCAGATCGTGAAAAGTGCGTACACTAAGAAGAGGGCCCATATCACATGGTACCGTTACAAAGACAATATTTTTGGACATTGTAATAACAAAAACAAAGTGCATTTTCAGTCCTACCCAGCCTGTGATAAGTAACACTACCTAATCTCATTAAAAACATGCAAAATAGTGAAGGTGAAGTGTCCTCTCGACTCAGCAGAGAGAGAGAGAGAGAGAGAGAGAGAGAGAGAGAGAGAGAATGCCTCACTTAAAAGAACAAATAGAATGGTACATAAAATCTTGTGTGTGAGAGAGAGAGAGAGAGAGAGAGAGAGAGAGAGTGTGTGTGTGTGTGTGTGAAGACGTAGACTGAGAAAGGACTTGTCAAGAAGGTTCCGTTTCATGACCTCCACCAAACCACCACCACAACCAACAACAGCAACAAGTCGCAGAAGGAGCAAGACACGAAGAGTAATGCTACAATTTATTCACTACTTCAATTCGTTACAAGAGCATTTGTAATACAGTGCGAGAAATTAGTACAAACTATTCAACTTAATGATGATGTTCTGATGGTTGTCTCTCCCTTAGGACACTAAATGGCTACAAAGAGAGAGAGAGAGAGAGAGAGAGAGAGAGAGAGAGAGAGAGAGAGAGAGAGAGAGATACATAGCTACTTACTTACAATAATAATAATAATAATAATAATAATAATAATAATAATAATAATAATAATAATGATAAAAATAACAATAAAAGTAATAAAAGTAATAATAAGATCTATAATAATAATAATAATAATAATAATAATAATAATAATAATAATAATAAAGGTAATTTCACACTATAACTAATATACTCTTAAGAGGAAAACTTCATTACTACACGGTAACATGTACAATACAAGTGTATCTATCATAGGGATGAGGAAATATACAAGGTGTTTGGGGAGACAAGTACACTGAATAACACCCATCTTGGCTAACACACACACACACACACACACACACACACACACACACACACACACACACACACACACATGTTCACTTATAGAGATTATTTGCAATTTTGTGACTAATATCTGGGTTTTTGGAGAGAGAGAGAGAGAGAGAGAGAGAGAGAGAGAGAGAGAGAGAGAGAGAGTCTATTAAATATTTGAGCTTATTTGGCACGCCACACTAACTCACACACACACACACACACACACACACACACACACACACACACACACCAGGTGGAAGGGGGACTAGTCATTAGCACTGGCCGTAATATATATATGTACAAATTCGTGTAAATTGAAATGCCATAACATTTTGCTGAATAACACGTTTACATACATACACACATACAAACGTACACACGCACACAAGTGGGAATGTGTGCGTTAACAACAAGGCGAGAGTGTGTGTGTGTGTGTGTGTGTGTGTGTGTGTGTGTGTGTGTATGTACAGTATATCAATTTGGTAAGTACTGGCCTCACATAATTACTGGCATTTAATGAGGAAGGGAACAAATTTGAGTACCATGGGAAAAGTGAACCGCGTTTCGAGTCGCTGCTTCGAAACAAGAGTCGAGTCAACTTGTCTGATCAACTACGTAGATACATTTTTTTCTCTCTCTCTCTTCTTCTTGTTCTTGTTCTTGTTCTTCTTGTTCTTGTTCTTCTTCTTCGTTTGCAGTGTTTCTTTCTGGTTCACATCCTTGCTTCGTCATACTCCTTGAACTTATTTCTCGTAGTCTTGAGTAAATTGAAAGACATAGAACAATGACATTGAAAAAAGAAAAAAAATGAAAAGTGTCTCAGATTCGGAGCTTCATACAGTGAGTGAGTGTGTGAAGCGGCCGGTTCATGAGTAGATTACTCGGTACTGGGGCAACGTAAAAACTTCAGTCACTATTAACAATACTGATGGTGGCGACAATGGTGGTGATGGTGATGATGGCAGCGGTTCACCTCTTCGGTTCTCCGTCGGTTCTCCTTCCACTGGGTGACGCAGAAGTGTGCGCGAGGCACCGACGTCACAGAAGTGGCCAGAGACACCACGCCCTGCACCCACACCCCTCACCCCTGCCGCCCCTCCACCGCCCCCGCACCGGAGGGAGGAGGAGGAAGAGTGGGGAGGGAGAAAATGCAGGAAGAGGTTGTTGTGATGGTGGAGGTGGAGGAGGAAAGGCATTTACATATTCATCATGAGCACTGCCATAGAGGTCATGAAGTAGAAAGTGAGCCCGACCTTCTTCATGGTGGAGGAGTCAGCGCTGCTCTCGGCGGACACGAACACCTGTGGGGAGGCAGGTGTTAACAAGTGTGCTGGGAAAGTGTCCAGGTATTGCTGGATTAATTCATGTTCCTTCTTGACTTAATTTGTTCATTAATTTTTACAATCACGTTCGTTAAATCAGAATAGCTTTTTAGTTTTAAATGTAAAGCTAAACAAACTTAATTAATTTCTTCTTATTGAACTTACTCTTTCAACCCAAGGTGAGTGTGTAATGGTAAGGATAAATTCTCTAACAGTATATTACATGTGATTGTTCTCGTAACCCTTTTTGAAGACACTAGAATAACTTGAATATTTTTCTCTATATGACCTTTAGTTAAATACACTCTTTCTCTGTCTCCGTCTCTCTGGAAGGCAGGTAAATTTGAACATATACTAATAATGACCTTGTCTTTTTGTCTATCGGCTCAAAATACACTTTAGCGCCAATACAATCCCAGCGAGAACAGGCGTACTTTAGAATCGAATGTTTTATAATGGACGGTTAATCTTAGGAGAGGTGCATTCATAAACCCTGCGCATCCCAGTACTGCTGTTGTCTATCCCGATTAACTATGATTTGTGTTAAATAAAAGTATTCGACTAAAATGGAAGCTGTTATTGGTTGTGTGACTACTACTACTACTACCACTACTACGTTTCCCAGTGCGCAACTCACCTTCCTGTTGTTGAGTGGCTGGGGCGGGCGGAAGTTGTCGACAATCTTGCCGCCGTGGGGATCCATCATGGCACGGAAGTTGTTCAGCTAAGGAAGGAAAGTATGTTGTTATTCTCTCTCTCTCTCTCTCTCTCTCTCTCTCTCTCTCTCTCTCTCTCTCTCTCTCTCTCTCGCACACACACACTTCCCATACATAATTTATTGGCAAACATGGTATAAAAAATGGATACTTGGAAAAGCAGAATTGAATTATACAACACGAAAAGTAGATTAAATTAATGCAAATATAGAAAAAAGGTGCAAATAACTGATACAACTGACTTTGATTAACACACTAAAAGAAAACAGATGACTAAGGTTAGGAAAAAATATATATATAAGAAAGAAACTTATAGATACGATTAACAACAACAACAACAACAACAACAACAACAGTAATAATGATAATAATAAAACACGAAAAATACATTACCACACGGGGAACAAAAGAGACTAATTCATCTCTTATAAAAACACCACACTACGCATCTTTTATACACTTTATTCAATACTGAGTGCATACATAATTTCTGGAATGTAAGAGGAAACCGAAATATATGCAAAATAATTGATATCTAAATCTAGACGAGGAAATTGAGAGAGAGAGAGAGAGAGAGAGAGAGAGAGAGAGAGAGAGAGAGAGAGAGAGACTGACAGACACGATAGGACAAAAGAAATAAAAAAAAGTAAGTACAGGAAAAATAACACTTGAACTTTTGTGGGAAAATAAATACCGTGAAATGAAAATAAATAAGACAGAAATAGAAGCAGAAAGAATGACTGATATGGAGACGGTAAGGAATAAAAAAAGAAGGAAAGAATATAAAAACCAGGAAAGCAAGAATAACAGTTGAAATTTTGAGGAAGTGAATGACGTAGCGAGGAAAAATAAATACCGGATAACGAAAATAAATAAGAAATAAATATGGGAAGCAAAAGACATACAAAAATAACGGTATTGAGAGAAAAGAAAGCATTTAAACAGAAAGGACACAGTTTAATGTGATCCCGTTGCAGCGATGCAGATCAGAAGGGCGTGCAGGCCACCATGGTACGCGGCACAAGCTTATTCCGCCGCCGAATTTCCCGGAGACCCAACGGCTGCACGGGTCTGAAGTTGTTGACCAGAGTGGGAATCCCCTCGAGTTTGCTAGGGTGCAGGGCCCGGAAAAATCCCAGCTGAAACATAGGGAGTGGATAAGCAATGGACAGAGGAGGTTAAGAGCGGGAAAGTATTGCAGCTGAATCAAAGGGAGTAATTGTCTGGGATTATACAGATCAGGAACCTTGCAGCTGAAACAGGGAGTGGATGAGCAGTTGGCAAAGGGAGTAACGTAAAGCGGGAGAATATTGCAGCAGAATCAAAGGTATTAATTGTCTGAGATTATACAGATCGAGAGCAATGCAGCTAAAACATGAACATGGGAGAGGTTAGCTGAGGTGGTAAAGATCGGAAGGAAGTCGACTCTTTTGCGATATATAGAACACCTCACACCACCAGAAGCTACGAGAGAGAGAGAGAGAGAGAGAGAGAGAGAGAGAGAGAGAGAGAGAGAGAGAGAGAGAGAGAGAGAGAGAGAGAGAGAGAGAGAGAGAGAGAGAGAGAGAGAGAGAGAGGAATATAACTCTTCTGCTACGAAATCTTAAACTTCAACAAGAAAAAGAAAGAAAAATAATTCAAAGAGTAGATTTAGCAATTTTCTGACCGGTATATTACTTAGAGGTGGTTGTGGAGCAAGAAGAAAGGTCATAGTGTGGTTAGTAACTTAAAAAGACCTCATCAAATCGCTGCTTGTGAGGCAACAGTTTATTTAATATTAAAAAATGAGTTGCAATTTTTCGGGTGTTGCGAAGAGAGAGAGAGACCGTATGAAAAAAAAGTATGGAATAAAAGAGAATAGTGAAAAGGAGAAAGGGGAAAGAGAAAAAAATGGAGACCGTAAAAGGTTTGCCACAGAATAAAGAGTTAAAAGGAATAAAGAAACAGAGGGCAATGAAAAAGAAAATCAATAAGAAAATCTAATATTTCAGACCAATTCCCGTTTTTTTTCTTTCTTTTATCCGAGACAAGGGTTGAGGGAGCAGTATAGAAGATGGGAGGGAGGCCAGAAAAATAGAAAGAAAACGTGGAAACCATATATGAAAGGGGCAACTAAAACATAAACACCGTAACTCCTTCAATACTGGAACGCATTTTTACCATGAGTTTTGCGTGTGATTTGACGATTCTATTTACACTAGCAAGGTTCTATGGAGAGCGGAAGAGTATTGGCACAGAAACTTCACTATTTTAATCCCTACATGAGATTCTGAAACTATAAATTCGCCTACAAGTAACCTGAATAAATATGAAAACGTAGCATGGTACTGAAGGGGTTAGGAAAAACACAACCTTACATTTGTCTCTCCTATCAAACAAGCTACAGATGTTTCCTCTCTGATATAAAATACAACATTTGGCCTTTCCTTCACGTTACCTCCCTTGTCTTACTCCTCTCTCTCCATCCCACTAACTAAAACAAACTTACATTTCACATCTCTTTCCAAACAAAACCTCTGAGATATAATTATGACACTAGGCCTATATTGCCTCCCTTCCCTTAGTCCTCCTCCTTCCTCCACATCCTCCTCCTCCTCTCCCTCAATCTTCCTGCTTTACACAACTCACTGGAGCTTGAAATATAAACAAACTCATTCGAAGCAAGCCATTTGTAAAACACAGTGACCGGGTTTTCGTTTTCCCGTTTTTTTATGAAATGTGTGGAAGAGAAGTTCACGGAGAAGGGAAAAAGTGAAGGAGGAAGGAAAAGCAAGGGATAAAAAAGGAAACAGAGGGGTTTGGAGCACATTATGGAGGCACGTGAGGGTGTAAGAGATGAGGGGAGAGGTGAAGTGGAGGGAGGGAAGTGAGGGAGTGAGTGAGAGAGTGAAGGAGGAAAGGAGGGAAGCTAAGGGTTCTCAGAAAGGGGAAAAAGTACTGAGAACATGAGAACGAGGGGAAATACTAAAGGAAAAGTTGATTTGATTATATACTACTACTTCTACTACAGCTACTACTATTACTAGTGCTACTACTACTACTATTATTACTACTACTACTACTACTACTACTACTACTACTACTATTACTATTACTATTACTACTATTACTACTACCACTACAACAACAACTACTACTACTACTACTACTACTACTACTACTACTACTACTACCACTTTTACAGTAACGAATAGTAGAAATATTACCCAGACAACTGAAAAACTACTACTACTACTACTACTACTACTACTACTACTACTACTATTACTACCACTATTACAGTAACGAATAGTAGAAATATTACCCAGACAACTGAAAAACTACTACTACTACTACTACTACTATTACTACCACTATTACAGTAACGAATAGTAGAAATATTACCCAGACAACTGAAAAACTACTACTACTACTATTACAATTACTAACAGTAGAAATATTACCCAGACAACTGAAAAACTACTACTACTACTACTACTACTACTACTACCACCACCAACAGCACAGTCTAACAAACAGAAGCAAAGTAAAAGAACAGAAGTAACAAAAATAACTGCACAAACAAACAAACCAACAAGCAACGCACTGGTACTCCTATACTTAATAGAAGGAGAAAAATGCTAATAACATGAAGGAGGATTTAATAAAGCAATCTTCCTGTTGACATCACCTGGGACGGTTCATCCACACAGGTAAGGAGACCACTTAATAAACAGGTGAAGAGGGGGTAGGGGCCCTTACCTCGAGAGAGAGAGAGAGAGAGAGAGAGAGAGAGAGAGAGAGCTATGTAAGTCTGCTAAGAAAACAACAACAAAAGAAGATTGTAGAAGATAATTTACTAACTACTAAAAAATGAAGCATCTAATTCTTACTAACGTGTACATCAAAAAATTATTAAATGTCGTAAGCTAGATTACTGAAGGAAAATGTCAGGAACAACACAGGTCATAGAGATTACATTAAAAAGTATAAGAAATGAAAAAGTTGGCCATAGAAAAATAGAAAGAGTAAGCAAAGAGAGAAAACTGAAAAAATGAAGCATATACTATGATATTTCAGGTAACATGCATTTTAAGTACTACAATAATGCAACACTACGGCAGCAACCCACCTGAGGCAGCGGTGACTATGCTGTTATACTAGTTGTTGTTCTAGTTGTTGTAGAAAGTTCCAAGTCTCGCAGTGATGTCATTAGTGGTGGTACGTTGTAGTAGTAGTAGTTGTTGTTGTGGTAGTACTAGTAGTAGCAGTAGTAGTAGTCGTAGTGGTAACTATTGTTGTTGTAGTTTGGTTTCTTTGACTAATAGAAGCACTACCACCACCACCACCACCACCACCACCACCACCACCATCACCACGGTAGATGAGAAGTTGATAAATTTTAAACCTTACGTACTACGGCGGTAAAGGTGAAAATTGCCCGCGAGAGTGAAAAGCAATGAAGAAATTAAGAAAATCACACATTACAACCCAACGAAACACACACACACACACACACACACACGCAGACGCGAACGCGCGCGCGCGCACACACACACACACACACACACACACACACACACACACACACACACACACCTAAGTTCTGGAAATGGAGTAAAAAGTGGGAGATGGAATTCAATGTGGACAAAAGCCATGTCATGGAAATGGGAAAGAGTGAAAGACAACCAGTGGGAATCTATAAGATGGGAGATGGAGTAGAACTGAGAAAGCAAAAAAAGGAAAAGGACTTGGGAGTGACGATGGAAGAAAACAATCAACTGGTGAGCCATATTGATAGAATTTTCAGAGAGACATATAATTTGCTAAGGAATATTGGATTAGCATTTCACTACATGGACAAAGAAATGATGAAGAAATTGATAAGTACTATAATAAGACCCAATTGGAATATGCAGGAGTTGTGTGGACCCCATAAAAAGAAACACATAAGGAAGTTGGAGAGACTACAAAAATTGGCTACAAGAATGGTTCCAGAATTTGAAGGGATGACATATGAGGAGAGACTAAAGGCTATGGATCTACCAACCCTGGAACAAAGAAGGGAGAGAGGAGATCTGATACAAGTTTATATATTGATCAACGGAATGGACCAAGTAGATAATGAGAAACTGATCCTGAGAGAAGAATATGACATTCGAAGCACAAGATCGCATAGTAAGAAACTGAGCAAGGGAAGATGTCTGAGAATGTTAAAAAATATAGTTTCCCGCAAAGATGTGTTGAGACTTGGAACAGTTTAAGTGAAGAAGTGGTGTCAGCAACGAGTGTGCATAGTTTTAAAGAAAAATTGGATAAGTGTAGATATGGAGACGGGACCACACGAGCGTAAAGCCCAGGCCCTGTAAAACTACAACTAGGTAAATACAACTAGGTAAATACACACACACACACACACACACACACACACACACACACACACACACACACACACACACACACACACACACACACACACACACACACACACACACACACACACAAGGTCTATATGAGCTCTGAGCTCGCTCCGTAATGGGGAAGACTGGCTGAGTGACCAGCAGACGACCGTGGTGAATTACACACACACACACACACACACACACACACACACACACACACACACACACACACACACACACACACACACACATATGCGCGCGCACACACACACACACACACACACACACACACACACACACACACACACACACACACACACACACACACACACACACACACACACACACGAAGACACTTGTTATATGAAGGGAGAGAGAGAGAGAGAGAGAGAGAGAGAGAGAGAGAGAGAGAGAGAGAGAGAGAGAGAGAGAGAGAGAGAGAGAGAATATATCCAGAAATGGAGAAGCTTGGGAAATTCGAGAGCGATGAGAGAATGAGAGAATTGTAATTGTTATTCTTACATAAAAAATATATAACTACATGTCTTTTATATACTATTCTTGATGCATAACTCTCTCTCTCTCTCTCTTTTCGTAACACTACCTTTTATGTCCCTTCATTTACTACAAATTTCCTTTCTCACACTCGCTGTAAGAACACATTCCTCTGGTTCATTCCTTCTTAGTCTCCCTTTCACTACTTTTACTTCCCGTGTGATCATTTCAAACACTATCAGCATCACACATCCAAAACTCCAATTCTATCATCATTTCTTCAATTCCCTGAACTACGTGACGGACATCTAACACTCAATTTTTATACCTGAATCACGTTTTTTCACCTATTACACCCTTTCTTCCTGGCTTCCCCACTCACAAAGCATTACCAGTACTCGCATCACGTCCTTCACCTGTTCCCCTCTCCCTAGCTCACCTGTCGCTCAGAGATGGAGATAGCCTCGTCGAAAACAGTCCACGTGACCACCTCGTTGCAAGTCGGGGTGGTGAGGGAACCTTCGTATCGGTAAAACTTCTCGATGTTACGCGGCAGGAAGGCCTTCAGTGGGTACATGGCGGAAATCTCAGCGAACATATCTGACGGAAGAGAAGGAGGGTGAGTCAGAGAGGCAAATGTCAGGTGGGTGTGGTGGCGTTGGTTGCGTGGGTGAAGGAATGCAAGGGGAGGTTAAGAGAGAATAGGGAGTAGATGAAGGAAGGGTGAAAGTAGCGAAGGGTGTGGTGGAATGCGTGTGCTAGGTGAAGAAATGCATAGATAAAAAGCAAGTTAACAGGAGATAGGGAACAGATAAAAGAAAAGTGAAGGTGTGGAGCATTAAGTAAGGGAAGAAGCCACGGGAGAATTGAAAAGGGTGGGAAGGAGCATAGGTAAGAGGGAGTTAGGAGTGTATAGCGAGTGAGAAGAGTAAAGGGAGTGAGGGAGTAAGAGAGTAAGGTGGTTAGGGTATGAAAGGGCATGAGTTCACGGGGGACAGGAGTTGCAGAGGGGAATACCGGGGAGAACAACAACGAGAGCGGGGAGGGAGAGAAGCGAGGCGAGGTGATGGAAGAGTCAAGGATGCGGCCCAGGAAGATTTGACGAGTGGCTGACACACACACACACACACACACACACACACACACACACACACACACACACACACACACACACACACACAAATATTTTCTTTACCTCAGTTACAAGTCCAAAAAAAAAAAAAAGAGGAAATAACAAATAAAACACTAAATATCTGAAACACAAACTAAAATCCATAGAAAAACACTACAAACTACCAAAACTAACCAGTGAAATAAAAAAAACACGAAATAGTAACACACACACACACACACACACACACACACACACACACACACACACACACACACAGGTAGGCACGCACCAGCATCAGTCACGTTGAGAAGGGCAGTGGCGAGGGGAGCAAGGGCTGGGTTATCATTGCTGGATACCTCGAGCATCACGCCAAGCACAGCCAGGCCGTCCCTCCTCTTCACAGCCTCACCCAGAGTGCCGTAGGAACCCTTGTAGTGCACCATGTGGAGCTCCATGGGGTACCTGCAGAAGGCGGTGACGGTACTTAGTTTTTTCATGTATTAAATCACGGAAGATGGAACTTGTTAGGGAAAAACAGGTAAGAGTGAAAGTGACGCAGGTGTAAGTCAGTAAAGGTAAGGTAGTGGAAGGTACCAAATAAAAATGAGTAAAATAAAAAGTAAAGCGTAAGACAGAAGAACATAAGAACATAAAGCAAGAACAGGTAAGGGATAAGTAACACAGGTAGTCAATTAGTAAAGACAAGGTAGCGGAACATACCTAAAATAAACAAAAGAAAATAAGAAAAACAGTGACATAAAAACATAAAACATATTAAGAACAGGTAAGAGGGAAATAACACAGGTAGTAAAGAAGTAAAGGTAAGGGAAGTGAGACGTGCCAAAGTGAACACAATGAAACAAAAACAAAAACGCAGCGTAAGATATAAGAATATAAGAATAAAAAGGGAAGCTGTAGGAAGCAATCAAACCTACACGAGGCAGTCCCTGTATGATACAAGTCCGTCTATTTCCACCCGTCATTCTCCTCCTCTTCTTGCATAATCTTCTTTTAAAAGCACTCTAATGACTCAGCGCTATTAAGGGGTTGTATACTAAAAAAAAAAATACATGCATTTACATCACAAATAGTGTCTCAAATTCCAGCGTCAAAAAATCAACCAACACTTTGGCAACATCCAGGTGGAAAATGTTTTGTCTTATAATTGATTTAACCTGATAACTGCACTCTAATGACACAGCACTAACAACCTAATTACTGTGTTTATTTTCATCCACCACTCTATTTGAGAACCAATTCCTCCTTATCTCCTTTCAAGTCCTCTATCAAGTCTGAGCCCATTATTTCCTGTGTTATCCTGATCACTGGCCTTGAGCGTTTGGTTTATATCACTCTTATTACAACAGATCTATGGAAAACGGGACATGCTATAGAAACATACAAGAACAGGTAAGGACAAAACTGACGCAAAAAATAGCAAAGGTGATAAAAAAAACAGAGAAGGGAGTGACGTGAAATGCACCCAAAATGAACAAAGAAAAGACAAACACACAGAAGGGAGACGGTAATTTGCTATCTAAGTTACCGTAAAAGTAAGAGACGTGGGAGACAAACAGGTAATTACTGAACACTTAAAGGGAACAAAAGGTGATAAAGCAACAAGGGTAAGGACGCGAGAGAAGTTCCAGCCTCGAGATGACAGTTCCTACCACACCACTGCGAACTTAGAAGACTCGAAGTACAAACTGAACCACAGGTGAGAAAACAGGTGTCAGAGAGAGAGAGAGAGAGAGAGAGAGAGAGAGAATGTGGTTAAATTAGAAAAAAAAATGAGTTGGAAATAAATCATTAGTATTTTATATTTTCATTTTGTTATTAGTGCTTTGAGTTTTAATGTCTTATTTTCATCATTAAATGCCTTAAGCCACTTCCCATTCACCAGTTAGTCTTAGTAGATAGACAGATAGATAGATAGACAGACAGATAGACAGACAGATAGATAGGTGGATAGATAAACAGATAATTGATAGATAGATAGACTGATTGATGGATAGATACGTAGATAAACAGAAATATAGTTTGATGAAAATACAAATAGATAAATAGATGGATAGATAAGAGAAGCCATCAATTAAGCCACCTCCCTGTCACTTCCTATCTCAAACTGCTGTCAATCCACTCTTCCTGTCTTAAGCTACTGTCAACACACCACTTAAACCACTTTCAACCCACCACCCCCTGTCTTAAGCCACTGTCAACCCACCACCCCCTGTCTTAAGCCACTGTCAACCCACCACCCCCTGTCTTAAGCCACTGTCAACCCACCACCCCCTGTCTTAAGCCACTGTCAACCCACCACCCCCTGTCTTAAGCCACTGTCAACCTACCACCCCCTGTCTTAAGCCACTGTCAACCCACTACCCGTTGTCTTAAGCCCCTGTCAACCCAGCATTCCGTCTTAAATCCCTTCCAACACACCACTCCCTGTCTAAGCTATCAACCCACTACTCCCTGCCCAAGCCACTGTTAACCCACCACTTCCTGTCTAAGCCACTTTCAATCCACCACTCACTGTCTTAAGCCACTGTTAACCCATTATTCCCAATCTTAAGCTAATTTCACTCCATCAAATTTTTAACAGATAGATATATAAATTGGTTTAAAGAAGAAGATGTAAAAGATGAAGGATTAAAAATATTGAGATTAATATTAGTTATAACAGAAGGGAGAGTTGAAATTTCGTCACTTCTCACTGCCTTTACCTGTCTTAAGCCACACGTAATCAAGAGACATAGTAAAGGTAAGGCCAAGATCGAGGAAAGGATATAATCTAGCCAGGTACTAACGGCAGAATGACACGACATGTTATGGCCAATAGAAATTCTCTTTTTCTTTAATATTTTTTGGTCTCGTCGTTACAAGTTATCCAATAGGTGAGTGAGGGCCGTGAGAACGTAAGATGAGACGATTGGTGAATAGAAGTGTGCATAACAAATAGACGGTGAGACTTAGAGGTGTGAGTAATCAAATAGTGAAGACAAAAGCATGATGTGATTGGTTCTTGGTGGTGAGATAAAGATGAGAAATTGAGGTGAGATGAATACTAGATAGAAATATGTATAGACTAATAACACTGAAAATTAGAAGTGTGAGTAATTAGATAGAGAAGAGACAAGTGTTTGGTTCTTCGTGAGATTAAGATGAGAAATTAAGGTGAGATAAATAGTAGATGGAAATATGTATAGAAATAAGACAAAAAATTAGAACTGTGAGTAATGAAACAGTAAAGGCAAGAGCATAGTGTGTTTGGTTTTTCTTGGCGAGACTAAGATGAGAAATTAAGAAGAGATGAGGAATAGATCGAAGTGTGTAAATAAGACTGTAAATTAGAAGTGAGAGTAATGCAAAAGTGACGACATTGGTATAGACTGGTATAGAGATAAACACAGAGAGACTACTACTTCTACTACTACTACTACTACTACGAGAGAGAGAGAGAGAGAGAGAGAGAGAGAGAGAGAGAGAGAGAGAGAGAGAGAGAGAGAGAGAGAGAGAGAGAGAGAGCAGAGTCGGTAGCAAAAAATGTTCATGCTATACAAAAATAACGATTAATATTTCCCGCCGCCAGCTGAAATTTTCCATAGTTTATTTTTGTTGAATTTTAGGAGCAAGGGAGGCGAGGGATGCATAAACTTCGAAATCTAATTAAAGGATGAAGGATCTTATGGAGGAAACACTGAGGGATACTTTCCAGACGCTCTACAAGGAACACACACACACACACACACACACACACACACACACACACATTTTTTAGTCTCCCTCTTTTTCAATTCTATTCATGTATACACACAGCCTTACTTTTCCTTCCTTCCTCCTCCTCCTCCTCCTCCTCCTCCTCCTCCTCCTCCTCCTCCTCCTCCTCTCCTCCTCCTCCTCCTCCATGTTCCTTCCTATAGTCATATCAAGGCCTATCATTTACTAGTTAGTCTTCTTCTTTCTTCTTCCTCCTTCTCCTATTCCTTCTTCTCTTCTTCCTTCTCTTCTTCTTCTTCTTCTTCTTCTTTTTATATCATTCCCTAATTTTCTATTTAGATCTCTCCTCCTCCTCCTCCTCCTCCTCCTCCTCCTCCTTCTCCTCCTCCTCCTCTTATATGCCCTCTATCTCCTTTCCATGCCTATCATCCTCTTTCTCCTTCTAAATCTCCCAATCCACCACCACCACCACCACCACCTCCTCCTCCTCCTCCTCCTCATAACGACCGCTCTAAGTCTCTGTGTTGTTAATTAATTGGTGGAGCAGTTTAATGAGGAAGACGGAGGGTGCAGGCGAGTTTCTTCCTTCTGTCAGGGACATGCAGGGTGAAAATGGGCGCTGGTTGGCTCATTGGAAAGTCATTCTTATTGGGTTTAGGACGCCGCTTCGAACCTTTGAATAGAAGCAGGTGTTCGGAGCTTTTATGTATGATGGCCGTGAATTGGTCTGAAGCTCCGAAGCGAGTGAACGACGCTGCTGGTGTAAAAATAGTGATGTTGGTTGTGTTTGGGTGGTTATAAGTGTTTGGTTTGTTTGTTTGTTTGTTTGTTTGTTTGTGTGTGTGTGTGTGTGTGTGTGTGTGTGTGTGTGTGTGTGTGTGTGTGTGTGTGTACTTTTTTTCTGTTTCTGTCTCTTGCTTTCTTTTTTTCGATCTTTTTCCCTCCTTGTCTATTTTTCCTATTTCTTTTTCTATTTCAACTCTCTCTCTCTCTCTCTCTCTCTCTCTCTCTCTCTCTCTCTCTCTCTCTCTCTCTCTCTCTCTCTCTCTCTCCTATCCTAACACCCATCCCCATTCTCTCCACCTGCTATACCACCTGTTCCCTCCACTTGTCACCTCCTCCACTCACTTCCACCTGATCCACTTATTACCTCCACCTCCTCCACCTGCCCCACTTATCATCTCCACTTATTCCCTCCCCTCCTCCACCTCCTTCCACCCACCTGACGCCGTCGATGGTGTGCTCAGAGCCGCGAGTAGAGTCTGCCCCCCAGTGGAAGTGGAACTGGGCAAAGATGTATTCACCCTTGAGTCCTCCACCAGTCACTCTTGGGGCCACGGGGGCGTCGATCTCCACCTGGGCTGTGGGATTAAGAGATTATTTATTTATATATTTTTTATGCTGAGGGCAACAGAAAAATCCTAAAAAAGGCCCACTTGATTGCCAGTTACCTTAAAGAACAATAGAGTTAGCCAAAAGAAGTGCTGATTAACTCTTGCATTATACGTTGGACAGAACAGGATTAGGATTAGGATGAGGAAAAGGAGGTGGATTAGATATACTGAGTTCAGGTAAGGATTAGAAGAAAGGAGGTACAGGAAACAGAAGGATTAGAAGCTGGTTAGAAGGATTAGTAGAAGATTGGGATTAGGATACGAAACGTGAGGTATAGAATTAGATATTGAGTTCAGATTAGAAGTGAAAGGAGGTGATGCAAGAAATTAAAAGGATTAGGAGAAGCAGATACAAGAGATTGGAAGGATTAGAAGAAGTAGGTGCAGGAGATTAAAAGGATTAGGATTAGAAAGAGAGAGAGAGAGAGAGAGAGAGAGAGAGAGAGAGAGAGAGAGAGAGAGAGAGAGAGAGAGAGAGAGAGAGAGAGAGAGAGAGAGAGAGAGATGTAACAACCATTAAAAAGGAAGAAGAAGAAGAAACAGAAGAAGAAGATGCAGAAGCAGAAGCAGAAAACAAAGAAGAAAATTATAATGATGAAGATGATAACGATGATGAAGATTACGAAGAAGAATAAAGGAAATGAGAGATAGCGATGATGGACCAGAAGAGGAATACAAGAAAGGAAGGAAATAAGGAAAGAAGGAATAAATCACATAAATGGAGGAAAGAAGGGCGTACGGAGAAGAAAAATGAGCAACGCGGAGAAGACAGCGAGGAAATGAGAGAAACGTATTAATAAGGGAGAGGGAAAGATACAAAAAATAAATAGAAACGAAAAAAAAAAAATAGATAAAGGAGGAGCAGCGTGAAGGAGGAAGAAATATCATAGGAGAGAAGATAAAGGGTAATAATAAAAATAATAAGGAAAAAGCGAAGTAAGAGGCGAACGGCAGAGAGAGGAAAAAACAATGACAAAAAAGAGAAGAAATTATCATGTCAAATCATTAAGATGAGAACATTAGCATCATTTAATTCTCCAAGTAGTAGTAGAAGTAGTAGTAGTAGTAGTAGTAGTAGTAGTAGTAGTAGTAGTAGTAGTAGTAGTAATAGTAGTAGTAGTGATAAGGAATTTTCATGTATTTGCCTAACCTACTTGAAATAAAACAACCAAACTTAACATTATCAAATACTAGTGCTGATTAATAATGATGTGAGAAGTGACGAGCCTTTACTTATTCTTTGTTTCCTTACTGTGCCTTCCTCACTAAGAAATTAACCTAACCTAACCCAACCTAACCTAACCTAATCTGACCTGACCTGACCTAACCTAACCTAACCTAACCTAACCTAATCTGACCTGACCTGACCTGACCTAACCTAACCTAACCTAACCCAACCTAACCTAACCTAATCTGACCTGACCTGACCTGACCTAACCTAACCTAACCTAACCTAACCCAACCTAACCTAACCTAACCTAATCTGACCTGACTTGACTTGACCTAACCTAACCTAACCTAACCTCACTAAGAAACTAACCTAACCTAACCCAACCTAACCTAACCTAATCTGACCTGACCTGACCTAACCTAACCTAACCTAACCTGACCTAACTACACACCTTGCTTTATTTTATCTCACTTTAAACAATATAAATCAAAACATCTTATGGCAGTAATAATAATGGATGTGATGTGACGAGTTTCCAGACTTTATTTTTCGTGTCCTTAGCTAACCTTAATCAATAACTAAATAACCTTACCTAACCTGACCTAACTTAACTAAACTTCAACTCACCTAACCTCTCACCTAACCTAATTTAACTCCTTCAGTACCATGATGTGCTTTCCAATTCAGTTTGCTCACTACTTGGTGATTTTTATACACCTTCAGAAACTTATGTGGGGATTAGAATAGTGAAAACTGTCCATTAACACCATGACACGTTTCCATATTCATTCTGGTTAGCATTTGGTGATTCTGTACACCTTCAGAAACTTATGTGGGGATTAAAAATGGTGAAAACTCTGGCCATTAATCTTCTATTTTGACTCATTTGTCCTCGTTCTTTTTTTGTACTACTTGGGCTGTTCACGGGAATTTATGTGCTAAAGGGCATACTTTTTGTGGTACCTCCTATCTCAAAGCCCACCCGCTAGGAAACCGTTGCCCCGAGTGAGGAAGCCCAACCTACACTCGGACCGTGGACAGAATTCGAACCCGTGCGCTTGAAAAGCCCTCGGACCCCAAAGCACGCATGGTTCCACTGTACCACCATAGACCCTTTATAATGTTAATAAACTCGTCTAATCATACTCAAAACTCATGGTAAAAATGGCACTGAAGGGGTTAATATCACCTAACCTTACC